>NC_134484.1:61725833-61883333 GCF_040206685.1 Ascaphus truei
GCAGAGACATCAGGCTGAATATAACCCTCACAGTTTCAATCCAGCTGATCAGTGGGGAAAAAGCAGGAACATCTCCACAACAGGACAGCAACTTGAAAAGTAAGTAGAAGCATTCATATGGAGAAATTTCTCTCCAGGCAGACACAGATGCCCCCCAAATATCAGCAAAAGCAGGTGAGAGCTTAGAGAAAGTCAGAGCACACCAATATGGCTGCAGAGCACATGGGGAGCAGCATGCAGACCCAGAGGAATCAGAGGTGTCTCAAGAGGCAGAAATTCCCAGGGATTATGGTGAGTTAGCCAGGGCTGTGGCAAAAGTATTCATGCCTGTATTAAATAAACATTATGAAAAATTGCAAAAATCCCTAGATGATCTTAAAGGGGAAATAACCCTGCAAAACACCAGGCTGGGGGAAGTTAAATCTACAGTGGGGGTCCTAGAGGATATATCCTCAGAAATGCAGAAGGACATTCAAATTCTTAAAAAAAGAAATACATCTTTAGAAGACAATGTAGAGGACCTGGAAAACAGGTCACGCAGAAATAATGTAAGATAAATAGGAGTCCCTGAAGTGGTGAAACCCTCTCAATTGCAGGATTTCAGCACAAAATGGCTGCCTGAATCGCTGGGACTACCACATGATCACACTAACATCAAAGTCGAAAGGGCTCATAGACTTGGTCCGATTAGGCAGAACCAGGAAGGTAGGCCACGACCAGTAATCGCAAAGTTTCTGGACTTTAATAAAAAATCAACAATATTAAGAGCTTATAAATATTCAGGTGGCCTTAATTACGAGGAAAGAAGATCCTAATCTTTCAGGACTGTTCCACTGCAGTATCAAATAAAAGACGGTAGTTCAGAAAAGTTTGCAGTATGCTATATAAGCAAAATAAAACATTTTCCCTAGGATATCCTGCCACCTTAAGGCTGCTGTCCCAGTCACTGCCACAGCGCACGGCTCGCCGTGCGCTGTGCTATCAAGCCCCGCCCCCCCAGTCCGGCCGGTCCCAGTCCCTACCTTATCACACACCTTTCCCTAGCGGTGCGCGACAGGTTTTCAGGGAGGCAGGGGATTTTGAACTCAACATCAACCCACAGCCACGCCCCCTCCCGTCGCAAACCTTCCCTCTCCCCCCAGACCGCAGAACGCGGTGTAGCGCTGTGCACGCGCCGCCCCCCCGCCGGGCGCGCGTGTCACATTGAAGACTGGGGACTCAGCCTAAGAGTCTTCATAAATGGAGGGGCCATAATATTTGCAGAAGCAGAAACACCAGAGCGCTTTATCCAGCAGCATGCTGCTGAATTTGAGGACAGAACCTCAGAAAGGAGACAGAGATACAGCATGGAGGTAAATAGCGCAGCTAAGAAAACAAGTTCCCCTGCAAGATCCCTGCACCGCTGAGATGGGCCAGGCAGCAAGAAAATACATATTGCTCTTGTAACGGTGTTTCCCCCACCCAGTGCGAGATGTGGTCATTACGGAACGTGTGGTGCATGATACCTGCTGGTAACAGGAGGCTGAGTCGTCCGCTGGTGGTAGTGGGGACACAGGACTAGGCTTCTGGGGTTCATACCCTACATATCTCTTTCGCAGTGCAACACATCCATCTGCCGTAGGCTCCAGGAACTGAAGGTGATCTCCCACGGTAGAACTATTGCCTCTCCCCCCAGTAAGGTCACGCACCAGGCAGGAGGTATAACAACAGGAACGGTTTATTGTCTCTTCTGTACAGCACAGTTACAAACAGGCTTCTGCCTGATGCAGCAACTCTCAGCTACCACTGAAGGATGGTCCCTGGACCGCCACTAGAGGTCAAGGGCACCCACAACCATCCTAGCTCTTCCCTGCCTCCCTAGCAGAGGCAGAGGTATGGTCCACACTCACTCTCCCCCGGAGGGAAGAGGACTGGAGAAGGCCCAATAATCAGCCTCTCCACTGTGTGACCTGCCTTCCTCAAGTGGGGAAAGGCACTGCTAAATTTGGGGCGGTACTGCCCTTAAGTACTGCCAGGAGGAGGGCACCAGGTCTGTCCCATGATTGATCATGCCCAGGCCTAATGTCACCGCCTCCCGCTGTCACTCAAATGCAGCTCCTTGGAGGGGGGAAAACTCCATATCAACTACTGGCAAGGCCTGCTTGTACCAGGGCTTCCTGCCAGGAGGGAAGCAGACTAGTAGCCACAGATGGCATGGCTACACACTCATAAAGGGGACTAATGTGATCTGGTTACAGAGAGATGATACATGTATAAAATGCATACAATTATGTGAATGTTGGGAGGAAAAGGTGTTTTTATTTAAGGATTGTTTAGCAATATTAAGTTGATAAAGTTCAAAAGCAATGGAGGGGTTATATTGCTAGGAGAACATTATAATAAAAAAATTATCCAAAAAACAAAAATGTTGTTGTCTAATTGGTTACATGTTACAAAAAATAAAGAAAACCTGTTTTGAAAAATATAAATTAGAGTGGTGGGGTAAAAGGAGGAGGAAGAAGTGGTGAGCTGGGATAAGGCTAAAATGTAACCTCTGGAAAAAAGGAATGTCATTAATCTATATGTGTTTTATGGTTTATTTTTTATATTCTGAGTTATATATGTATTATTTAAAATGTTTTTCACTGGTCAGATATATTGTGATAGAGAAAAAGGAAAAAACAGGCAATCACGGTAAAGTAAGGTTCGTTAAGTCGTTATATACATTATATAACGGCGTGATAGACAATATCAGTTTAACAACTAACTAATGACGAGACTGGTTTCATGGAATGTCAAGGGTATTAACTCCCCAATTAAAAGGAGCAAAATATTAAAGCATCTGAAGCGATTAAGAGCGGATATAGCACTTATTCAGGAAACACATCTACTGTAAACACGGAGGAGAGTAAGAAACACCAGACTAACTGGGTATTCTCCCCAGTAGTGGCTTAGAAAGGGGGGGTAGCGATTCTGATAAGCAAAACACTACCATATGATCTTATATCAACTTGGAGTGACACACAGGGAAGGGTGGTACAGTGTGTTCTCAAGATCAACAATATATATATATATGTAGTCGTGCCTAACAATGCCTACTGTCATATCTCCTGCTGGCAGCAAGACCTGGTAAGTTACAGGAGTGCCAGCAGTAATTATGGAGGTTTGCCCTCACACCCTGGTGAGGTGCCCTATGTATGGATGGGAGTGGCTACATGCTCTGAGTCCCTAGTTAGTAACATCAGAGATGTGCCTGCTTCCTGAGGTATATAAGGCACTGCACTGCCTAAAGTTAGTGCGTGTGGTTGCTGCGAGTTGATGGTGCAAGGTGAAGCAGCCAGTTAAAAGTGCCCACTAGTGCAGTAACTAGTGGCATCAATTTATATCAAGCCGGAGAAGGCCAACTGTGTCCAGGGACAGGGGTGATCTCCCTACGGGGAGAGGAAATCCCACTCCATTGGGAGGGCGTACCTTTTGAAGGGAATCACGGAGAATGTGTGGCTGAGACGGTTTACTGCAATGGGCAGCTCGCCCACCTCTGGTACAATAAAGATGACTTGTGCAAAGAGAACCCCCTGGTGTGAGATTGCAATTACTCTCCTGGGGCCCTCACCACCAAGAAGACGTTCCTCATCAGGACCATCTACCTGCATACGCATAGATCCTGATGAGGTGGAGTCGCTGCACATGATGTAAGAAGGACTCGCACACAATACCTCAGATACTTGTCTTGCTTGACATCCCCCAATACCATCAAGCGGGAGACTCAGGAGTCCTGTTGCCTACAGGTGCACCACCATACACAGACATGTAACGGGGCTGGATAGACCACAGGGGCCAATGTGAGATTGGGTGGGTCAGACCATACACGAACAGGCGTTATATATATATATCAAAAAATAAATAGATGATACCACAGAACGGTATCATCTATTTATTTTTTGATTATTGAAGCTCGGCTAACGCGGTACTGATACCTCTACATGGATATATATATATAATATTTATGGCCCGAATGAGCAGAGCCAACCTTTCTTCCAGAGTGTAACTGATACATTGTTGAAAGAAAGAGGAGGTAACCTAATTGTGGGGGGGGGGGTGATTTTAATGCGGTCCGTGGTCCATTTTTAGATAAATCTTATCTTAATCAGAGAAAAGGAAAATCAAGATCTGCACAGAGAAGCATAGGGCTGTTACAAGAAACATTGGCTTGTTAGACAGCTGGAGGCCCACTGTTTCCGCATAACTCTTTCTCAAGAATAGACTATATTCTAACACGCAACCATATGATAGGCAAGGTGTCCGCAGTGGCGATTGAAGATATAATCATATCAGACCACACACCAGTATGGTTAGAGATAAATGTAGGATTTAAGGAACACAAAATTAGAACCTGGAGATTTCCATCTTATCTTCATAATAATGAGGAGTTTAAAGCTTTCCTCCACAATAGCTGGTACTATTTCCAGGAAACAAACGCTATACACCAAAATGAGGGGAAATTGTATTGGGAAACCGCTAAAGTGGTAATGAGAGGCAAGATTCTAACATACATGAACAAACGTAGGAAAGAAACAGAAGCAGAATATATTAAATCTAGCAAGGAACTGAACAGGGCGTTCTGTCACTTCAAACAAAATCCCACCCCAGAAAATAGGGACAAATACACGGAAGCAAAGAATGTATGCGAAATATGGCTACACAGAAAGGAACAAAAAAAGCTCTAATTTAGAGATCTTAACATTTATAAGTATGGTAGCAAGGCAAGTAAATTATTAGGAAATCTAGTTAGACGAGCTACACAGCCAAAACACATACTTAGGATGCGTAAAGCTTCAGGTGAACTAACATCAGCTCCTGAAGAAATATGTACAGTGTTTAGGGACTTTTATTTAAAACTGTATACTACCAGTGAGCGGGATGATGTAGCTCAAGACAAGTTTTTACAGGGATTAAAGTTCCCAAAAAAAACGAATGAAGAGCAATAAGAACTTAACGCTCCAATTACCAGGGAAGAAAATAGAGGTTGTCATAAAGAAACTTAAAAATGGGAAGGCACCAGGGCCTGATGGATTTACGGCTGAATTCTATAAGATCTTGGGTCCAGAAGTAGGACTATCCCTGCCAAACGCCTTCAAAGAGATATAAACAGAGGGGAATATTTGGAAACAGGGAAAACAGCTTTCATCAGAATTTTACATAAAGAAGGTAAAGACCCTCTTCTGCCAGGTTCATATCGACCCATGTCCTTATTAAATCAGGATGTAAAAATTCTCTCAAAAATTCTGGCAGAGAGGCTGGCTGCAGTATTACCTGGTCTGATCCATAAAGATCAGACAGGGTTTGTAAAGAGTAGATCCTCAGTGAAGAACATAAGAAAAAGTATTAGGAGCCCTTTATTGGATCAAATCCACAAGATAATAGGAACAATGTAATTATGTCAGTAGATGCAAAAAAAAGCCTTTGATAATGTTAAATGGGAATTTGTATTTGATATACTTCAATGAATGGGAATATCAGGCAGTTTCTTAACATGATTAGAACTATGTATGAGGGTACAAAGGCACAGATCAAGGCAGCGGAAATACTCCCAGGAATTCAATTTATACAGAGGAACAAGGCAAGGGTGTCCCTTGTCGCCATTGCTATTCAACATAACAATGGAATCATTGGCTATGTTCCTTAGGGACATGGCAGACTATAAAGGCATTGAAATAGGAAATAAGGAAGTGAAGTTGGCTCTTTTTGCGGATGACCTTCTGATGTTTGTCTCTAATCCAGAAACAGCGGTTAAAAAAAATATATGAGACACTTAAAGAATATGGAAAATGTATGGGGTTTATAGTTAATGCCTCCAAAACTGAGATTGTAGTGCTGTCTCACAACAATAATGTTAGATGGAAGGAAGACCTCCCTTTTAAAAAGACCAGCCAGCCAATCAAATACAGAGGGGTTAATATAGACCCCGACCTAGAAAAATTGTATGCAAGCAATTTTAAATCAATCCGAACCAAAGTGATTAAAGAGCTGTAAAGCTGGCAAGGCCTCCCATTGAACTTAGCGGGTAGACGCCAACTCGTTAAGATGACCAGCTTCACTAGGATTATATACCCATTGCAGATGCTGCCTATCCTGGTTCACCATGCAGTCATAAAATTGATTAATATTGCAATCAATAAGTTTATATGGAACAAAGGCAGAAATAGAATTGCAATGTCAAAACTATTTCTCCCAAAGGAACTTGGTGGAGTGAGTTTACTTGACATTAGAAAGTACAATTTGGCATGCATAGCCAGGCATATGGGAGACTGGGTAATGGACAAAGAAATATATTCCTGTACGAAACTTGAGGAACAAATGGTGCTCCCAATGAAACTGAAAGAGATCCTACACATGACTTGGCAAAATATACCTTTAGTAATTAGAGGGAATCCACTGATAAAAGATACATGGGCCATGTGGAAGACATTGAGAAAAAAGTGTGGGATGTCCTACAAAATATCCAAATTTATGCCTATACAAGGTAACATGAAATTTGAACCAGGTCGATCTCAAAATATGTTTAAGACATGGGAAACCAAGGGAATAAAAAATATAGGGCAGCTGGTAGATACAGAACCGGAATGCTTTATGTCATTTGAAGAGCTCAGAGTTAAAAAGGAATTGCCACAATCTCACTACTTCCCCTACATGCAGATCATACATTACTGTAAGAGCCTAGAGAACTATAAGAAAGAGATATTAGAAAACAACATGTTTGATAGCTACTTTAGGACTGAAAATAATACTACATATTCGATCTCTGAATTATATGATTGGATCTGAGATAAATACCATGGCAAGCAATTGCAAAAAGTGGCAGCCAAGTGGAACGAGGACTTCCCAGAAATAACAGAGATTGACTCTTTGCTGGAATGACTGGGTAGAACCAGGAAAATAATATCAGAGACATGGAGGGAATTATAATTTAAATGACTACATAGAGCATATTATGCATTTGGTATCCAATATAAACAGATAGAAAAGGATAAAAATGAATGCCCGAAATGTCTGCTTATTAAAGCGGATCTAAAACTCTGCCTATGGGAATGCCCATGCATATCTGATTTTTGGGACCAGGTTCTAATATATATACATGCTATGACAAAATTGGTAACTGTGCAGGAACCTCTATTGGTTTTATTTGGGAACATGGAGGGGTGGAAAGAAGTTAATGGGGACTCAGGAATCCCAAGTATCCCTACTCCTGGCAGCTAGAAAGCGTATTGCACAGCAGATGCTAATGCCAATTATTGACTATGGAGACATAGTATATGGCTCGGCTCCTCAAACCCACCTTAGCAAACTTGACACCCTCTACAATTCAATTTGTCGTTTTGTTCTCCAATGCAACTACAACACACATCACTGCGAAATGCTCAAAGAACTAGATTGGTCATCACTAGAGTCTAGGCGCAAAGTTCACCTTTCCTGTCTCACCCTCAAATACTTTCTGGGCAAGCTACCCAGCTACCTGAACAAGCTCCTCACCCCTACCACATGCAGTACCTATCACCTGAGATCAGACTCCAAAAGACTATTCATGGTCCCAAGACTCAACAAAGTATCCGGACGTTCCTCCTTCTCCTTCCGTGCACCCCAAAACTGGAACAACCTACCAGAGACTCTCATATCCACCACCAGCTTAAGTTCTTTCAAATCTAAGGCTGTCTCACACTTTAATCTGGTCTGTAACTGTTTCATACGCTCATAATATATATTTTCTTTAACTGTGCATGCAATGTCTTGTATATAATGTATACCTTGTTCATTTATGTAACTGTATTTGTAACCATGTATTATTTTGTTTTACTCTGTGCCCAGGACATACTTGAAAACGAGAGGTAACTCTCAATGTATTACTTCCTGGTAAAATATTTTATAAATAAATAAAAAATAAATAAATAATGGTGCAATGGGTGAAGTATAACACTCTAAACTTGAAAACGGTTAAAACATATCTCACTCAGCTAATGACCTTAGATAAAATGGAAAAAGAGACCAATAAGGAACAAAAAAATGCAGAATTTATTTACAAAATGGGAACCCTTTATTGATACTCTACCACAGAGTGAAAAAGATCAAATACTGTATATCAGGCTTTTGTGCACACATCCTGGAGTCTCTTGCTGCAAATTGCACAAGGGCATAGATGAGGTAAACAGAGGGAGAAAAGAAACAGGTTAAAGGGGTATCAAGATAGGAGAACAGTATATCCGAACCTAACGTCTGTAATATGTGTCTGACTAAAGTTATGTTTTGTACATTCTGTGAGTTAATGATTTCATAATTGTGTATTTTGAGTTGTTTGAGCATCTGGTTTATACCTTTTTACTTATATATATTTTTTTCTTTTAAGAATAATTTAAACATGGAAAATTGTAAAGATGTGTTAAAATCTGTCATGTTTACCAGCAATGTTGGAAAATCAATAAAAAGAACAATGAGAAGAAAAAAAGTGAGTAGGAGAATTGAGTGTGTGATACAGGATTTGATAGGAAGCCAGGAGAGGGATTTCAGCAGGGGAGACGCTGAGACAGATTTACTGTAGGAAAGAGTAGTGATTCTGGCAGCAGCGTTTAGGATAGATTGTGGGCGAGACAGGTGAGAGGCAGGGAGAGAATGGGGGCCTGTGTCAGAGTTTTAGCAGTCGAGCAACAGAGGAAAGGACTTATATTTGTAATATTGTGGAGAAAAAAACAACAGGTTTTAGCTACCTTTTGAATGTGAGTGAGTCGAATGTGACCCCTTGGCAGCGTGCTTGTGCTACTGGGTGTATGATAGTACAGTACTTCCAAAATTAATGTGTAAGGCCAAATATGTGAAGCTCCGTTTTGACATGTTAAGTTTAAGTCAGCGGGGGGCCATTCAGGATTATATAGCAGAGAGACATTCATAAACTTTGGTCTGTACAGCAGGTGTAAGGTCAGGGGTTGTAAAGTAAATTTGTTTGTCATCAACATAGAGGTGATATTTGAACGCAAGAGATGTGATTAGGTCACCTAGAGAGTGTGTAAAGAGAAGAGAGAAGTCCAGGACACAGCCCTGGGGTACCCCCACAAAGAGATTGATAGAGGAGGAGGAGGTGTTAGCAAAACAGACACTGAAAGTACGATGGGAGAGGTAAGAGGAGATCCAGGATAGAGCTTTGTTACGAATACCAAGAGTATGGAGAATGTGAAGGAGAAGAGGGTGGTCTAAAGTATAAAATGCTGCAGAGGTCAAGTAATATGAGCAAAGTGTAATGAAGTCTGTCTTTGACACTAATATGTTTACAGAGATACCAATGTGTTTATAGAGCACTTGACGGTTTAATAGTTTATCTATGAGCTCTATGTATATTTAGTATACACATTCATGTGTGTGAAGTTTATACTATTTAGTTACACATGGTGTTATGTACATATTTATCTATATGTGCATATTTTGCACTTATGCTTATAAGGGTTATCACATATCTTTCTGATATTGATATAGGGTGAGGACTTATATAATATTAGGTTAGATATTCAAGACTTCTCTCTCTCTTTTTTATGATATTTTATTTATTCAATATTTTTTAATAAAATACTGTAATATTTTTAAATAATAGATATTTATGTGAATGTATAAAGAAATAAAAAAATATATATATTTTTAACATTTTTGAAATATTTAAAATGTTTATTTGAGTGTTTTTTGTATATATGGGTATTACATATGGTATGCAAGATTAATTAGTTAGTAATATCAACCAATGTAATTATAATAATAAGTATACTGTAAATACTCTAATATGATTAGGTTATGCATCTATGATGCATTTTAATTGTGATGAGATATATAGTTTATTGTTTAATGTTATAATGGATTGTTCGTCAATTGTATAAAGTTTTGTAATGTACTGTAATGTTAGTAATATTGTGAATACTGAGTGGAAGGCTGTGTTTTCTATTCAGTTTCGTGATCCCAATTGGCTTAGGATTTTACTAGTCAGGTATTTAAGTGATACCTAGGGATCACATGACTTCCCTCTGAAGAAGTGTCATATGACACGAAACGCGTAAGTGACATCACGCAGCGACGCGATGTCCGTGACGACGGATATCTGGGCTGCAGTCTTGATACTCCACGAGGACGCTAACAGGAGTTCTATTAGCTTGAGGTCTGGGTGGTTTCTATCATCTAGCCCCTGACTCTTTCCCTGTTAATACTCTTAGGGATCGTTTAGAATATCTTGTTGTGAGGCTCTATATAGCAGGTCCTCATCCCTTGTGGATGTCATAGATCATTGTGATCTTTACCTGTATGTGGTGTTATATATTCTGTCTTTTTACTTATAAAGATTGTATGTAATAATTTCGGTTTTGTCTCCTTTCATGCGCTCCTATTTTTGTGTATCCCTCTGTCTTTGGCAGCATGGAGGTCATTAGTTATTTTAGTGAGGCCTGTTTCAGTGGAGTGAGCAGTGCAGAAGCCAGATTGTAGAGGGTCTAGGAGAGAATAGGTGGTGAGAAAATGTAGCAAGCGAGAGAATACAAGACGTTCAAGGACCTTAGAGGCAAAAGGCAGGAGTGAGACAGGACGATAGCTAGAAAGACAGGTAGAGTCAAGCTTGTTATTTTTATTAATGGTATAACTGTTGCATGTTTTAAGTAGGAGGGAAAGGTACCACAGGGGACGAGTTAAAAATTTGTGGGAGCATAGGGATTACAGTAGGAGCAAAAGGTTTTAGGAGATGGGAGGGAATGGGGTCAAGAGAGCAGGTGGTAGAGGGGGAAGAGGAGATCAGCAACGACATATCCTGCTCTAACAGCGGGTGGGATGACTGCGTAAACTGTTGGTCAGCATCCAACAGGAATACATCAAAACAGATATCTATATCTTCCCACCTAATTCGTGATTGGAAGAATAGATTTATCTTGTAGATTCTGAGATTCATGTTGATGGCGTATGTTTAAATGAATACTGCATTTTAACTGGGCATGATTAATATCTAATGAATTGCTCAAGAACTTAATGACCATGGATATGAAACTCTAAAGCACTTAAAAATGTACATACAAAAATCATATCTATATACATATATATATTTGCTGATATATTGTCTCTTGAACATAGACATCAAAGCAAATTAAATACTATAAAAGAAATACTCCTTTCTCGATGTCAACATTGAACACTTTTGCAGTCAGTGCCCTGGATACATCAAGCTGTGGTTATCCTAAAAATGCAATAATAGCACCACAAAAAGTGCCTTATTTTTATCATGCAATACATCAATGTTGCACCCTCAAAAATAAAGTACCTTTTTATCAGATCGATAATAAAATAGACATAATACCGCATTTTTAGATAAAAATGCCATGTATCAAGTTCCACTGTTGATCAGAATGGGATGAATAGCAGTAATCCCGCAAATAATTTATCACCTAGACCAGGTTGGCGTTTACCCTCTTTTCTATGTCTATAATGACCAATATACTGGCCATTATACAGTAAAATATTACTTTAAATAATAGGATGGGTGGATGTACCATGTGACTGTCAGATGTGACGTCACAGGCCTTATATGTCTCATCTGACAAGAAGAAGAGCTACAAGCAGCATCTTGAAGAAGAAAGAAGATCTACTCACCGGAGACTGCTCTTTTATAAATGGAGAATGCATTGCTTTGGGTGAAACCGAGGATGCATTGCTTTGGGTGAAACTGAGATGCATTGCTTTGGGTGAAACTGAGATGCATTGCTTTGGGTGAAACTGAGGACGCATTGCTTTGGGTGAAACTGAGGACGCATTGCTTTGGGTGAAACTGAGGACGCATTGCTTTGGGTGAAACTGAGGACGCATTGCTTTGGGTGAAACTGAGGACGCATTGCTTTGGGTGAAACTGAGGACGCATTGCTTTGGGTGAAGCTGAGGACGCATTGCTTTGGGGGAAGCTGAGGATGCATTGCTTTGGGTGAAACTGAGGACGCATTGCTTTGGGTGAAACTGAGGATGCATTGCTTTGGGTGAAACTGAGGATGCATTGCTTTGGGTGAAGCTGAGGATGCATTGCTTTGGGTGAAACTGAGGACGCATTGCTTTGGGGGAAGCTGAGGATGCATTGCTTTGGGTGAAGCTGAGGACGCATTGCTTTGGGTGAAACTGAGGACGCATTGCTTTGGGTGAAACTGAGGACGCATTGCTTTGGGTGAAACTGAGGACGCATTGCTTTGGGGGAAGCTGAGGATGCATTGCTTTGGGTGAGACTGAGGATGCATTGCTTTGGGTGAGACTGAGGATGCATTGCTTTGGGGGAAGCTGAGGATGCATTGCTTTGGGTGAAACTGAGGACGCATTGCTTTGGGGGAAGCTGAGGATGCATTGCTTTGGGGGAAGCTGAGGATGCATTGCTTTGGGTGAAACTGAGGATGCATTGCTTTGGGTGAAGCTGAGGACGCATTGCTTTGGGGGAAGCTGAGGATGCATTGCTTTGGGTGAAACTGAGGATGCATTGCTTTGGGTGAAGCTGACACTTTAATTTATTTAGGGTATCCATTGATTGGCAATGTACCTAACTAGATCTCCGTTGAGGGCTTAGGTAGGCACGGTGCCAGTTTAATGGCTTAGTATTTATTATTTATTATAATATATATTTTGTTTAAATGTTTTGTTATGCTTTTCAATGGGCAAATGTCCTATTTTCCACATTTGCCCTTTACTGTGGGGGAAGGGGGCTCTTGTTGGGAGTAGGTGGGTGGGTGATGGGGGTAGTTGCACTTGAGGGGGGGGTTGTGGGAGGGGTTAACCCCTTCATTACCTTACCAGTTAGCCAGTAAGGTAATGAAGGCGGTGTATTAGTGTATTTTAATATTGTTGATGTATTTTTTGTACCACAGGTGACCATTGATTGCCAATGTGGATATCTGGGCTCCCCATTGTGAGGGCCTAGGTATCCACAGTGGCAACCAATGTATTTATGTTTAAAATGTATCATTAGTTTTGTAATAAAAAAAATTAAACGTGTATTTTCTTATGTTAATGCCAAAAAATCAATAGATATTGGGCATTAGTCTACAGAGGGGGTGGGAGGTTATAATTGACCTGGAGAGGATGGTTAGGCCTCCCGGGGGTTAGTGTTGAGTTATTGGTTAATAGCTTATGTTGGGTAACCTGTGTGAATCATGTACAGTAGATACACTTGAGTGTTTACTTTACCACAGGATTCTTCTTGTGTGTCTGGTTTGTAGCCTCACAGTGCAGAGCTAGAAGCCAACATCCGGAAGATGAGGTCTAAATGATGAAAAAAGTTGAAATTGTTTCCTGGTCCCTTTCTTCAATAACCTAGGTATTAAGACTTTAACAAAAGTATTGGAAGCTAAAAAGTGAAGCATTGTGTATTGTATGCTGAGGGTAAACAAAGACGCCCCAATGCACATCCAATATGACAATTTATTTGATTAATTTCTATGTTTTTCCTTCTCATAAGTAATGTAGTTGAATGTTGGCGAAACAATATGTCAAGCTACAGTACCACCACATCATGTTAGAAGACCCTTTTGGATGTGCATTGGGACTTCTTTGTTTACTGTTGTATATTCCCAGTACTATAGTATTGCAGTTGGCACAATTAAATATATAAATATATAATACTGTGGGACTGGGTTTTGAGCTTGCTAATATTGTGTACAGTATGTCTAATTGTAAATTGTACACTCACAATCAGGATTTAATGATCTGCAGAACGTGCCTATTCCTGAGCAATATCGCATAATAAATACCAGCAAATATGCAATTTGGCCAATAGTCGAATTGGTAAAAAAAAATGTGCAATTTTTACATTTATTAAAGTTCATGTTTCCCAAGATTCATGCTATTCATACTTTCTAAAATTAAGCCCCTTTTTTCTTTAAATGCAAAGTGAAATTGTAACATTGCAAATTAAATAGTAGCAGTCATTTTTGCATGAAAAAATACAAAGTAGTTAGAATTGGGGTGTGAAAATAAAAACCGTACCGATATTCCATACCCACTATACCATCACAAGTAACTTAGCAAATAAAGCACGTGACTCCACAAAATGCAGTCATTGTTAATCCTAGCAAATATTATTTTGCAGGTCTTGTTTCTGGTAAAGAAAGTGACTGCGCGTTTCTATATAAATATCCGAAGATCATTTCTCAATCAGTAAGGAGCACTGCTTTACCGTAGTAATCTTAATCAACCCATATATTATGCTGCAGTAAAAGAAAGTATTTCTATTTTCTCCTATGCCATATTGTAAGGAGTCTTGTGTAATTAAATGTGCAGCACCCCCTACTGAATTTCTCAACACATTTTTCTTGTTATTGTAGGCTTTTAACAAGCGGTTCTGCAGTGATTACTTCCTTTGCATCCTATTCCCAGTCATTCTAAATATTGCTTGTAAAAAAAGCACTCAAACACTTTTTTTTTTAAATGATTCCCAGTTCCTCTTAAAAGAAATAGTAACAGAGGCATGTGATGTTTAGGCCCATATTTACTAAGAGGTATTATTCTAAAAGACATACGATTTTTTTAAATTGATACAAAATATATTCTAGTCATAAAACAGCAGCAAAAAAATGTATATAACCAGGAATCTCTCACCGACTAATAAAAAAAGACACATTGTGTGTCAAGTGTGTCAGTCTGACTTTTTTCCTGTGGGTAAGGAAGTATTTATTTTATTGCTTGTATTTGTTGTTTGTACACATTTGCAACCACTGTATCTTACATTATAATCCATTGACAATGGCATTTTTTGCTGTTGATTTTTGAGTAAACTATATTTCAGATCTCTTTTTTTTGTTTCGTAATTCATCTTTTAATGTATCAATTTGTAATTTCTAGTGAGAGATCGCCGTCTGGGTTTTTGTCACTTGAATTATATTTATCCTTGTTTTGCCCTGCAGGGTCAGATGCATTCATAAACTACTTCTATTTATTTGCTATACCAAAAAAAAAAAAAATTACGGAGCATTCAATACTGTATGCCCCTAAACGCTTATCTTCTGCTATCTGTACGGTATTATTCAAGTTGGCACGTTCTTTAAAATTCTATAGGAACTACACATTGAACCTCTTGTGCTGTCTGAGTGACTAATTCATTGCAGGTTCAGATGCTTACTGAAAAAGATCTGGAAAGTACCTGAAATAACATCATGCGTTGCAGGTGTTTCTGCAGTTAATGTACTAATACGTTATATAGGGGTGCTCTCTAAAAGATTTGGATAGAACAGCTGACTTTTCCTCTCTGTACATTACTGATGTTTTCATATTTGGACGTGAAGAGATGAGCATTCATCATATTAAGCGAAATGTGAAAAAAACATAGACGAAAAATGCACATAAATTCCACCTTACTATTAATATATGGGCATTTTAGATTCGGTTCGCTGATCACTCAAGGCTTTTGACAGGATGGATGCTATGTTTTATGGAATATTTTAAATAAATAAACTTCCAAGTACACCCAGCTGATGAAAAGCAGATGTGAACATTTCTCAGCTGACAATGTGGGAGGTTTTAATGAAACAAAACTTGGCATATTGATGGAGAGCAGGATCCTTTTACGAGAAAACAGATCACAGCAAAGTGAGATGACATAAGAGATTCCTTTTTACCTATTACTGACCCTACAGTAGCTAATGTAGCAATGCATTATATATGCAGCAATATAAGTGTTGGCATTGAGGAACACTGCAGGTCTACAGTTCTCCGAACCACAAAAATGTTTGTCAGTGACAGAAATTAATCTGATAAAGAGTTTTTAAAAGCAGTGCTGCAAGTTTGTCATAGTATTTTGTTATTTTATATGGCTTGCAGGTTTCTTATCAGGGTTGTTTATAATGACTAGAAACAATGAACCCGATAAGATGAAATACAGAACTTGACCTGCCAGTTACAGAGTAACGAGTTCTTCATTATTCACAGCAAAGGTACAAGTAAAGTAGATTTACTAAAACACCATCTGAGGATTATGGAGCAGAGGTGTGATCAGAACTCAAACGCTCTCTTCTGCGATTGCTAGTACAGAGATCAGGATGAACCAGTGTGTAGATCAGTAGTTTTCAACTTGTGTTGTTGTTAAAGAACCCTATAATTATATTGTGAACTTCTGCAGAACCCCAACCCCTCTCTAATAGCATGTCTGAGATCCGATGCATTTTAAGGAACCCCAACACTCTAAGAGCGTCTAATATCAGATACATTGTAAAGAACCTCCAACCCTCTTTAATAGCGCATCAGAGACCAGATGCATTGCAAATTATTCTGTACTTGGTACAAATTTTCAAATGACCTGAAATTTGCACGGAACCCAAGGGTTCCTAAGAACCACACTTGAAAAACAGTGGTGTAGATGGTCTGTCAGGCAAACATACAGAGGTCACAGGCTTCATTGTTCTGCCAGATAACGTTATGTTTCTATAGAATTTAATGTCAGTGTTGGGCAAAATATGTCAACATATCCAATGATATCCCAAAAACACAGACTGCCAAAGCCTGTGACATGTACATAAAATAACCCGAGTTGTAAGATTTGTATTTTAGGTATTTAACCCATTGAGTGCTTCATGCAACAGTTACTAACATAACTGTTACACTGTAGTGCTACATAACAGTTATGTCATAGTTGGCAGGGGGAAGGCTAGGGCTTAAAGAAGTGAGATTGGCCTTTAGAATAGTTTTTAGGATGGGGATCATCATCAAGAGGACAACAGTCCCAGGGGGACTAGCCAGCTGAACCCAGACGTTGGGCCTGACCAGGCAGATGGGCTTACCAACGGGTTCCCTTTAAACAAAACATATGTGATTTCTCTAGGTTCATGTTAAGAATCTTAGTGTGGCTTAAACATCGCTGGCATCAATAACTCAGCATGCAGAGATAAAACATCTGTGTGTATGTTGTCTTCTATTTTGTTTTACTTCTAGCTCATTAAAACACAGTGCATCAATATATTTATCTATAACTAACATCTTAAACTCTAAGACTTTGCAATAGCCTAAAGTTATTCACTACTTAAAACTGCAGGTAACAATAACATTTTTCGTTTTATATTTACTGTAAAGTATGTAATTTTGCCCTTTCAGGGGATGTTTTAATTTTCAAAAGCCAATGCTTTGTTCAGCAGATATGAACAGTGAAACATGGAGCTCTTCCCGAGCCTAGCACTGTCAGACACTACAGATTAAGAAAGCAAGGATTTAAATAAAATTAAAAAAAGGCACAGGGGATGCTTTGTGGGCAAGATGAATATTAAACTCATAGGCTTTCGCGGTAGAGTGATGCTTTAAGACGATTTCCATTGCATCTGTAAATTTGATACGGAAATAAACGTGAAGCAGTGTTGTCCAAATTTTAATACATTTTGATTTTCAAATAAAATGGTCCTTTCTTTTTTTTGCTCTTAAGAAAAATATTTCAAATAAGCAAAATGCAGACAGTCTCAGAAACAGTTCCTCCGCCCCCTACACTTCTATACCAGGATTAGTGTCCAGCGCATGGGATGATGATATTTTCTGTACAAGATACTGATGTGATTACAGTATTGGAAAGATGCAGCTTGCTATTTCACCACAGCCACGATGTGCTTCTCCTTCTCCGATACAAGTGGAACAGAGCCCTGCTTGCTGTGTTTGCGACGATTCACATCCCTACAAGGCGAGAATATGGATGAGAAGAGGAAGCAAAAATGTAACGCCTTAAATAAAAGCAGACGGGTGAAAATCGGAGAGCTGATTTTTCCTTTTTATATGAACCGGTTTGAAACGCCTTGAAAAGTTAAGACAGTCATTTACCAAGATGTTGTTACAGTGCATGACCAGCTAATGAGATGACAGGTTATTTCTTTATGCTCGTTAATAATGCTTCATCATCTGTAATTACACCTTCGATAATCCCTGCTCTGCTTTTGATGGGCCAAATATTCCCGATCTGCTTTGGTTTTGTGGTACGACAAAAATAATAATAATAATAATAATAATAATACTACTACATACTTCCTGCGGCGAGCTTCCCTCATGATGCGATGCTCCTTTGCCTGGCTGTAGATGGTTTTGGGGAGGTGCCGGTGGCGTGCTATCCGTTTGATCTGCGGGTGGTGCTGGAACTTCTCCTGCAGCTTCTGGTTATAGTTCTGAGCAGCTCTCTCGCGTGGTGACAACTAAAGAAAACAAGTGTCCATTAGAGCAGCAATCCTGCCCAGGAATGTTCTACTAATGAATCTGAAACGTGAAACTAGGGTTACTATACATCCGTATTTTCCCAGACATGTCCGGCTTTGTGATGTAAGGTCCGGGAACGGCGACCGTGCATGCACGAACGGAAGTCGACGCGCGAGCGATGAGCGCCAACCGTGCATGCGTGGTCGGCGCCCATCACTCACGCTGTCGGCTTTTGGTGTCCACCTTTTTGAATAAGGACGTATGGTAACCCTAGTTAAACGCTAGGAATCTGTATTGGCATTATCGTCCCCTAAAAATAATTACAATAATCTAAGATACCTTGTTGGATCACTTAATGGGAGGACAGAAAATCATGTGCCAGTGATGTCGATTAATACTTGCCAGAAAGCCACACAACTTAGTGGGCAATTCTCTATAGTAAAGTGCTGTTTGTACCATCTTTGGCTGCAAATCTCAAATTTACCCGATCAGCCTCTACACAGAATATATAGATTGAGGCCCTAAATATCACAGGAACTGAAAAGGTCTCTGGATATAGCAAAGAATAGCAGTAGTAAATCAGGGTGGGGATGAGAAACATTAAATTCAACATAGGTTGGACTTCATCGGCTAATATATTGATCCTATATTTTTTTTAAATTTATATTGATCCAAAGGTAAGCAAAAACAAAACACTGAAGCATTATCCAATCCCTGTCTAAGGGGGAAAAAAGTTTCATTCCTTCCGAACTCCAATAACGGCAATCAGATTTCTCCCAGGAACAACATACTTTCTCTGCTTATCTTGTATGGTAAAAACCTGTACACCTCCACTTTCTAAAGATGTCCAACCTTTTCATGAAGCATCTATTGTATCTGCCATCAGTCTCCATGGGTAATGAATTCCACATTCTAACTGCCCTTACTGTAAAGAACCCTTTCGTATGTATATAGCGCCATTAATGTACATAGTGCTTCACTGCAGTAATACATGTGACAATCATATAAATAACAAATAATACAAATAACAATGTAAAGAAGTGCTTCAGGCATAAAAGTGACACTTAGGAGAAGGAGTTGCTGGTGAATTCTCCTTTCCTCCAACCTTAAGGGATGACCCCTTACAAACAGCAAAGGTAAGGTCAGGTGCCCCCAGGGCCCACATGATGTAGCCATCATTTCTACACATTTACCAGGTGAAAAGGGTAAGAATAGCACCAAAACTAAATTCCTTATAAGCAAAAACAAAGTTAATACATTTTTAAAAAAAAAACCTAATAACCTAATTTGTCACAAAACCTAATGCAAAGGGGAGGTGAAGGGCAGGGGGTGGGGGGGTGAAGGGCAGGGGGTGGGGGGTGAAGAGGGTGAAGGGCAGGGGGTGGGGGGTGAAGGGCAGGGGGTGGGGGGTTGAAGGGCAGGGGGTGGGGGGGTGAAGGGCAGGGGGTGGGGGGGTGAAGGGCAGGGGGTGGGGGGGTGAAGTGCAGGGGTAGGGGGGGTGAAGGGCAGGGGTAGGGGGGGTGAAGGGCAGGGGTAGGGGGGTGAAGGGCAGGGGTAGGGGGGGTGAAGGACAGGGGCAGTGAAGGGCAGGGGTAGGGGGGGGCAGGTGAAGGGCAGGGGTAGGGGTGAAGTGCAGGCGTGGGGGGGGTGAAGGGCAGGGGTAGGGGGGGTGAAGGGCAGGGGTAGGGGTGAAGGGCAGGGGTGGGGGGTGAAGGGCAGGGGTAGGGGTGAAGGGCAGGGGTGGGGGGTGAAGAGCAGGGGTAGGGGGGGGTGAAGGGCAGGGGTAGGGAGGAGGTGAAGGGCAGGGGTAGGGGGGGTGAAGGGCAGGGGTAGGGGGGGTGAAGGGCAGGGGTAGGGGGGGTGAAGGGCAGGGGTAGGGGGGGTGAAGGGCAGGGGTAGTGAAGGGCAGGGGTAGGGGGGGCAGGTGAAGGGCAGGGGTAGGGGTGAAGGGCAGGCGTGGGGGGGGTGAAGGGCAGGGGTAGGGGGGGTGAAGGGCAGGGGTACGGGGGTGAAGGGCAGGGGTAGGGGGGTGAAGGGCAGGGGTAGGGGGGGTGAAGGGCAGGGGTGGAGGGTGAAGAGCAGGGGTGGGGGGTGGAGGGTGAAGAGCAGGGGTGGGGGGTGAAGGGCAGGGGTAGGGAGGAGGTGAAGGGCAGGGGTGGGGGGGTGAAGGGCAGGGGTAGGGGGGTGAAGGGCAGGGGTGTGTGAAGGGCAGGGGTAGGGGTGAAAGTGAGACACAAATTGTTGGCAGGAGTAAAATGTCCCTCTCCACACACACGACGGGAGTGAGAGGTGGTGGAGAGTGGGACTGGCGCCGATCCGAGGAGGCTGCTTGGCCCCCCCAGCGGCCGGGGAGGTAAGGGAGCACCGGGGAGGTAAGTGAGCGTTGGCGGCTGGGTTACGAGGGCCGTGCCACGCTTCCCCTCCGTCCGGGAGCCGGTTGAGAGCAAGGGGGGAGGAGCCTGAAGTTGTTTGCTGTGGCAGGAGGGCCGCGCCGCGCTTCCCCTCCGTCCGGGAGCCGGTGCACGTGATGGGGGGCGGGGGGGGGACAGAGGGGGGAAGAGAGAGTGAGAGAGAGTGTGTGTGTGCCCATTGGCCCGTCACTCCGCTTCAGGCCAATGAGAGGTGTGCGGGGGCGGGCAGGCCAAGGGAGTCATCTCATTGGCCTGAGGCAGAGTGACGGGCCAAAGTCCAATGTGATTGCCCCTAGGGACAGTGAGACACAGGACAGACAGACAGGCATACAACAGTTTAATATATATATATATTAAATGGGCAAATCAATTCAAATGTATTAGAGCTCACAAAGAACACAAAATACAGTATAACCTCTTGAGCTTTGTTGAATATATATATATATATAGATTCAACAAAGCTCAAGAGGTTATACTGTATTTTGTGTTCTTTGTGAGCTCTAATACATTTGAATTGATTTGCCCATTTACCTAATCTATTGACGTGTGGCGCTTGCTGCTGCAAAGCATAAAATGTGTTGCCGACAAGCAGGTTTACAAAAAATGACACCCTGCGAGTGCTCATTTGCATGTCATTACCCAGAATCCCTGGCTACAGTGGAAGCATTGTATGCCAACAGATACTGGGGAAAGGCAGGGTCACAGACCTTTTTGAGCATGTTAATGTGCTCACAAGTGATACAGCTCAACCCAGTTATTGCGCGATCCTCTTATAACGCGGTTTGAACGTAGACCCCGAATTAAAAAACCAAACAAAAAGGGTTTTTTTGCACACACCACTCAGCACACACTCAGCCAGTACACCCCCCCTCCCTTTTTCCCCCCCACCTACCTGGTGTCAGCTGTTGGGGCATCGTGGGGCTTCTGGCGGGGATCAATGTGAGGCTGGCGGGGAAACGGTGCGAGGCTGGGGGATCGGTGCGAGGCTAGGGGGGGGGAGTCGGTGCGAGGCTGGGGGGAAAATCGGTGCAAAGCTGGGGGATTGGTGCGAGGCTAGGGGGAAAAAAAAAATCGGTGCAAGGCTGGGGGATCGGTGGTTGGATGGGGCGGAGCTGCTGAGGGGAGTGCGGGGAATGCTGGGAGAATTACAGTGGCTGCTAGGGGACATGTAGGGCTGCCGGCGCCTCACTCCACCTCTTCCCCCCTCCTCCCTCTGATCGGGCACGCGGCGGCCATTTTTTTAAAAAAATCGCGTGACCCCGGTTATAGCGCGGTTGGATCGGGTGGCCCCCGAGGACCGCGCTATAACGGGGTTGAGCTGTATCTTTATTTGCTGCATGGTGGAGTATTTTGTCACTATAACTTACTGTGTGTTTTTTCTCTACTAAATTAGAGATCTCTCACAGAACCCCAGCAAGCTCTTTTTGGGAACCCCTGAGCCCACACAAAATATATCTGTATGCAAGTGTCAAAAAGGAGTGCTATTGAGCGTGGCATATGCATACAACAAACAACAGAGAAGCCCACTGCTACATCCAACATGACAGAAATACATAGTAGTGTGTATTTTTGTCATATTGGATGTAAATTACAAATCTGCAAGGAAACTATGTTGGCTTAAAATGTCAGTTCCAGATAGCAAGCTAAAAATGTATAAACAAACTTGTAGACTGGACTGTATTAATTTCAGCCCCGGGGACCACCTGCTTCCCGATATACTTATCTCCTTAGTGGTGCCAGTAGCAGTTCCGTCTGGGGTGTGTGGGGGGAACATAAATGGTGACAAATATCCAGCGGGCCGATAGGAAGCCGAAGCATCATCCCTTGAGGCTTCTTGTTGGGCCTGCATGACCAGGACCTTTATATCCCCGGAAGCTGCACCCCATACGGAAGAAAGTATCTCTGGGAGCAGGAGGTCCCTGGACATGACCACGGTTCAGCTCTGGGGGGCCCTTGCTTTACACTTATTAACCCCCCTCTTCCCCCCCAACATGTTCTGCTTCTTTAATGCAGCAATCCCTCCAAAAGCCTATAATAGGTTAACTCGAACTATTCGTAGTTTGCCCCCTGAGCATGTCCTGCCCTTAGGAAAATAATGAGATAACCCATTTTCTAATGTTCCAAATCATGATTTTCTTAATGTTTAGCTTCTGTGGTTACAATGGTCACCTAACACTGCTATGGGGTCTGGGGAAGGCTTCATTTTAACCTCCCGAACACTTATTTTAAACGCTTACTGAGCGAAACATCAGATTTCAAAAATAAAAACAGGTTTGCACAAAGCAAGAGATCAATTAAATTAAGCAAATAATAATACGCACGCAAAAAAATTGCGATCGCCAGGGACTGCTGCCTCATGGTAAAACCGTCACCTATTACGCATCAATTTTACATGTCACTACCGTGCTTTTACTTTGGTCCTAAGTAGGAGGGTTGTGTGAAAATGTGTAGTTTGGAAGTGTATGTTATTGAAAGCACAATCAACAACTTGTAAAACGTTCCTGTTGATCTAATAAAAAGATTACAATCTAATCTATACAAATAATGCAAATACAATGAAAGTGTACACTTTTATGAAAGGCCCTTGACATTTATGCCCTGTAGTGCTGGGAAGTGCTGTATTACCTTGTATAAAAACACTAAAAGAGGAGGTGGTATTGGTATATCATCTATTGAACGGACGGATGCTGCCAGCACGGTAAAAAGTCCCCCTTGAAAACCTTGAGTCATGAGACACAGCATTCAATCCTGTTTAAATGACTAGTTTAATGTCCAACTTCAATCACTGGGCAAATCCAGCATCCATTAACATTTAAATGTGGCCCTCCATATAATCATGTTCATTTTCCTGAGCCAGCCTAAATAAATCCCACAATTTCACATCGTGCAGCAAACTGTCAACAACCTCCAAGTTAGAGGGCTTTTATTCTAATTAAATAGCAATGATTTTCTTTAATTGAGGATGAGCAAAGTGCTGTTGCTGATTTAGTACAACCTAAACACTTTTGTAGACCAAAAAAAACTGTGCGTGCATGGTACATTGCAAAAGCAATGTAAAGAGCGCTGTGTAGTTCTCAATAAAGGCTGCACCCGTAACATTAAAGTTAGCATTCGAAGGATATATTAACTATATAAGCTATAGCAAACAAAAATACAATGATTTGTGAAGCACAGAGTTTCACGACTAATCCCACTCCTGCAATAACATCCCTTTCTCAGTTCTGCCGTGTAAAACATACTGGTGACGAGTGAAGGTAAGCAGGAGTCAGAGGAATAAGGAACACATTTCAATGCAATCCAAACTGTTTAATACGTCCAGTGACATCAAAGGTGACTGCGTCTTATCTGCAGGGACAGTGCATTCAATGTTTCAAAGACACGGAGTGAATGAAGGGAATTGTTGAGTAAATCATGGAATGCGATTCTCATATGCAGTGTTCGACAAACCTATACATTTGCTCGCCCCGGGCGAGTGGATTTAACCCCCGGGCAAGTAAATATTGGCCCAAGCAGCACACGTTTGGTACTAGGTGGCGAGTAGATTTTTTTGTGTGGCGAGTAGATTTTTTGGTGATTTGTCAACCACTGCTCATATGGATAAATTACAAGAATTATTACAATGTTCTAACTGATCCAATTTCCCCGAGAAGCATATTACTTATACCACTCACTGCCCCACATCAGTCAGAAGTCTGCTTACTTTGTAATGCTTTATATTCACCACCACTCCTCCTACCCCATCACCTCTGACATGTACTCTCAATTCTAACCTGTCTTCTATTCCTCTGAACCTGACAATCTTGTCACATCCTTTAACATTATCCTCACCTCACTAGACCTACAGTATATGTCCCTGCTGGGTTGTCACAATGCCCGTCACCCATGGATGTGGCGAAATGCCCAAACATTCGCTTAACATTCGCTCCTCTAAACACCTCTGGGGGAAATCTCATGCTGATTTTTTTTCTTCCTCATTTTCTTTACACTATAAATGTATTTTATCCCGTTTTACCACGTCCCTCTCTAATGGCAAATCCAACATCCAGTAGACATCGCTAGGGCACTCGAGGGGTTACGCTTTGTACTCTAAGTCAGCTATGTGCAGACTGGGGGGCGCAATATTTTTTGGGGGGGGCATGGGTGGTTGCAGAGGTCCCACGCTCTCCCCCCAAGCATTTAAATTAAATGCCGGGGGACCACGCGAGGCCTCAGCAACCTCTATTTACCGGGATTCGGCTGGCTTCAGGACGCGTGACCATGGCAACACAGCGTCAAATGACACCGCGGGGGCACGGTTGCCTTGGTCACGTGACGTCACACGACTCTGTGGCGGCATTCGACACGTGCGGGTTTAGGTAGGGGGTACGCACAATGGAAGACAGCAGGCAAAGACATAGCGCAAAAAAAAAAAAAAAAAGTTTGGCCGCCCCTTCTCTAAGAATTTCAGATACCACCTCAATCAGTGGTTAAATTACTGTGCTGAAGCAGGGATATCCTGAAAACCTGACCTGGCCCTTGAGGACTGGAGTTGCCCACCCCTGCCCTAGGGGGATGTACGGTGTGGACACTTGTTTGTTTATGAAAACAAAAATCCCTTTCCAGAACAGACCCGTGTGTCATTATGTGACTAACCCCGTCACTGCATCTAATGACCTGACCCTTACTTCCACAGTATGACCACATGTATCACAATTATACAATGCGTTCATAATAATAAAAATGCTATACACTGGTCTCCCGGGCTCGTAATCACTTTTCGGTAACAATCACGTGGTCAGGGCCCCCCCAGTGACGTGATGACCTCACCTACACTTCCATTCCGATGAAGAAAAAATACCAAATGACATTCCCCGAACATCACTAGGACCCAGAGCCTGTCGGGTCAGTAACGCACAGGAAATTACACAAGGGAACCCCCGAGTTCATGTTGTGTTCTCATCTCATCTGCAAGGGAGCCCCCTCCTCCCCCCAAGTGGGGTCTTTGAACTGGAATCCTGCTATGATGAATACAAATTAGAATGTAATTAGTGTGTGTTACATGGTGAGCAATGACCTGATCATTGGGAAATAAAATTAGCACTATATAAAAGGTGTCCCAGAAACCGCCTGCAGCTGTGTGAAACTCTGTGACGCAGCGGATGTGATCAATGTGGCAATACAGTTTGCATTTAAAAAATATAATAATAATTTTTAAGATGCAGCAGTTGCTTCGAAGAAGTGTAATTACCTATGCTGCCGATCGATCTGCAAAGATCCTGCTTTCCAGGGTTCACAATATGGTTGCCCATTTCAGAAGAGGAAGTGCTATGCTTTTGTAAACAATCTAAGGAAGTTTAATACATTAAAAAAAACTCACTAAATAGGGCATAATGAGCGGCGAGGAATTAAAAAAATTAAATTGTATTATCCAATATTACACAACTGCTTGATTTTACGTACATGGTTTTTTTTCAATCAAAATCAAAGGATTTTGACCGTTTTGCTGCTTTCTAAAGACCTGCGCGCTATCCGAAACAGCGAGACAGAAAAGTATACGTCTGAACGGAAAGCACTACATCGGTTATATTGTGTTGATACGCTCTTGCTATTGTGGTTTGTCGCATGACGATTACACATCTGTAACTGCACTTTACACCAAATTTTATTTTCCGTCAATGGGTCAGACAGAAGAAAAGTTATGTTCTGCCATCTACAACAAATTGGGTCCTATGACAAAATCCGATTGTGGTTTATGTGCGAGTCAATTAGCCAAAAAACAAACAAAACAAACCAAAGGAAGATGTACAACTATTAGCCTTTCCGCAAAGATCTTAACAAATTTATAGTAAAAGTCCTCTACCAACTTTGCAGGTACTACATGATACTTTATCTTTCCTAATTCAATATATTAAAAAGGTCGAGATGTACAAATCACAATCACACCACTGAATCACTACAGTGTAAATAAAACAAAATAAATACACTTCTGAATAACTCCCACAGTTCAATAAGAGTCATCTTAACATGCAGGACATTAGCTGACAGTGAATGGTGAGCTACCACCACCCCCCCCCCCATACTGGCTGCCACGCATTCTATCTGCAGTAGCATGCCGCCTCTTTCCCAGGTGTCATCAAGAGCGGCCACTATGTTTACCTGCGATCACTCAATAAGCAATGGAAATCACCGACAGGACAGCAGATCTACTTAAAATGCCTATACAAGTAGTTCTCGAACTGTGGTCTCTGGACAACTCATGGACCCCAAAGACCACCATTAATGTCACGCTCTGAGCCAATCCCAACTCTACGAGAAGGCGGATGATTTTTACATGACATCATAGGCATTACTGAAACATGCTGGGATGAAACTCCTGACTGGACAGTTAATTTAGAGGGTTATTCCCTTTTTCGGAAGGATCGAACAAATAGAAGGGGAGGTGGAGTATGCTTATATGTTAAACCAGATCTAAAACCTATTATAAGGGAACATGTTTATGAAGGGAATGATGAAAATGTAGAGACTTTGTGGATAGAAATTAGCAGTGGAGGTAAAAGTATAAAGAAAATGTTGTGGGAATATGCTATAAACCACCAAATATCTGCGAGATTGAGGAAGCTAAAATACTTTTGCAAATGGAGAAGGCATCAAAACTGGGTCATGTTTGCATAATGGGGATTTTAATTATCCAGACAGACTGGGGCAATGAGATTAGCATTACAACAAAAGAGAACAGGTTTTTGAGGGTGCTCAAAGACAATTATATGACTCAAATTATTGAGGAACCAACCAGGAGAGGGGCAATACTGGATTTGGTCATATCAAACAATGTAGAAGTAATAGCAAATATTCAAGTCCTGGAACATTTGGGTAACAGTGATCGTAACATGGTCTCATTTGAAATAAATCAAAAAACAGATTACTTGGGTTCAACAAAGACTTTAAACTTTAGAAAGGCAGATTTTAATAAACTGGGGTCTAATCTACAAGTAATACATTGGGATGATGTTTTTGCAGGGAAAAATGTAGAAGATAAATGGGCAGTCTTTAAAACATTGTTAGAAAAGCACACTCATCAGTGTATACCCTTGGGTAATAAGCATAAAAGAAATAAGTCAAAACCAATGTGGCTAAATAAACAGGTAGGGGAGGAAATGGACAAGAAGAGGAGGGCGTTTAGATTCTTTAAGTCAGAAGGGACGGAGACATCGTATCAGAATTATAAGGAATGTAACAAAAAATTGCAAAAGGGCAATCAAATTAGCAAAAATGGATAATGAAAAAAGGATTGCAATAGAAAGTAAGATCAACCCTAAAAAGTTCCTTAATAACAAAAAAATGTGAAAAGAAAATATTGGACCCTTTCAGTGTGAGAAGTGTAGGCAGATTATTGGAGATAAGGAAAAAGCTGAGGTATTAAACAAATTCTTTGCCTCTGTGTTTACCAGGGAAGAATCAAGTTCAATAGTAGTGCCGAAGGAGGAAGCCACAACCTCCATATTAATGAACAATTGGTTAACTGAGGAAGAAGTTCATAAGCGACTTGAAAAAAATTAAAGTAAATAAGGCACCTGGCCCCGATGGCATACATCCAAGAGTTCTGAAGGAGTTAAGTTCAGTAATAGCCAAACCATTATATTTAATATTCAAGGACTCCATTTCCACAGGCTCAGTACCACAAGTTTGGCGTAAAGCAGATGTGGTGCCTATATTTAAAAAGGGAGCTAGATCACAACCGGGGAATTACAGACCTGTAAGCCTGACTTCAATAGTGGGGAAACTTCTTGAAGGCTTAATATGGCGTAATATTCAGGAATACCTAATGGAAAATAAAATTATTAGTAATAGTCAGCATGGATTTATGAAGGATAGATATTGCCAAACTATCCTTATTTGTTTCTTTGAGGAGGTATGTAGGAATTTAGACCAGGGTAATGCAGTTGATGTGGTCTACTTAGATTTTGCAAAGGCTTTTCATACGGTTTCACACAAGAGGTTGGTGTACAAAATAAAGAAAATTGGACTCAGTAATAATATATGCACCTGGATTGAAAACTGGTTAAAGGACAGACAACAGAGGGTTGCCATAAATGGAACTTTTTCAGGTTGGGCTAAAGTCGTGAGTGGAGTACCTCAGGGATCGGTACTGGGACCCCTGCTTTTTAACTTGTTTATTAATGACCTTGAGGTTGGCATCGAGAGCAAAGTCTCCATCTTTGCTGATGATACTAAATTGTGTATGGTAATAGAATCAGAGCAGGATGTAATTTCTCTTCAGAAGGACTTGGAGAGACTGGAAACGTGGGCAGGTAAATGGCAGGTGAGGTTTAATACAAATAAATGTAAGGTTATGCATTTGGGAGAATAGAATAAAAAGGCGAATTACAAATGAAATGGGGATAAATTGGGGGAATCCTTGATGGAGAAGGATTTAGGAGTGCTTGTAGACAGCAGGCTTAGCAATAGTGCCCAAAGTCATGCATTAGCTGCAAAGGCAAACAAGATCTTATCTTGCATCAAACGGGCAATGGATGGAAGGGAAGTAAACATAATTATGCCCCTTTACAAAGCATTAGTAAGACGACACCTTGAATATGGAGTACAATTTTGGGCACCAATCCTAAGAAAAGACATTATGGAACTAGAGAGAGTGCAGAGAAGAGCCACCAAATTAATAAAGGGGATGGATAATCTAATTTATGAGGAGAGGTTAGCTAAATTAGATTTATTTACATTAGAAAAGAGGCGTCTAAGAGGGGATATGATAACTATATACAAATATATTCGGGGACAATACAAGGAGCTTTCAAAAGAACTATTCATCCCACGGGCAGTACAAAGGACTCGGGGCCATCCCTTAAGGTTGGAGGAAAGGAGATTTCACCAGCAACAAAAGGAAAGGGTTCTTTACAGTAAGGGCAGTTAAAATGTGGAATTCATTACCCATGGAGACTGTGATGGCAGATACAATAGATTTTTTCAAAAAATGTTGGACATGTTTTTAGATAGGAAAGGTATACAGGGATATACCAAATAAGTATACATGGGAAATATGTTGATCCAGGGATTAATCCGATTGCCAATTCTTGGAGTCAGGAAGGAATTAATTTTTCCCCTTATGAGACATCATTTGATTATATGACACTGGGGTTTTTTGTTTGCGTTCCTCTGGATCAATAAGTAAGTATAGATATAGGATTAAGTATCTGTTGTCTAAATTTAGCATAGGTTGAACTTGATGGACGTACGTCTTTTTTCAACCTCATCTACTATGTAACTCCGTTATTTTTTTCTAACTCATTTTATACAAATACTAGCTTTTGTGCCCGGCTTCGCCCGGGGAATGTAATATTGAATACATGTCCCCCCCTCCCCCTGCTGCCTGAACATCTCCCCAGCACCTCCCCCCCCCCACCGCTGGATGTAGTGCAGGGTGAGATTTGTCTCTGTGTGTGTATGTGTGTGTATGTGTGTGTCTCCCCCCTGCTGCCGGAATATGTTTCCGCCCCCCTCCCCTTCTCCCCCCCCGCTGGCGGCACATCTCCCCGCGCTGCTGTGGCATGTCCACTCGCTGCCGGCACATCTCCCCACCCACCCCCCCCTTGGGAAAACCTCCCCTTGCTGTCGGCACATTTTCCCGGCCACCCCCGTTGGTAAATCTCCCCCCGCTGCTGGCACATGTCACCCCGCTAGCTGGCACATCTCCTCCCCTCCCCCCTGCACATCTTACAACACACACACAGCCCCAATCCAGGCAAGGACACGCCCACTCCCTTCGTAGCCACGCCCCCCCCCCCCTAACATTTTTGCTGGACAGCCGAGGGAAACTTAGAATGTCCATAATTTGGGCGGTAAATCACATTGGAAGCTCAAAATAGTTGCGTTGACCTACAAATCCGCAGCAGGATCTCCAGTGAAAGTTTTGTTGTGCTACGTGGTGCCGTTTCGGAGATTTCGATGCTTCGGACATACAAAGAAACAAACAAACGGAATCCAACTTAAAATTATAGTATAGATATATATTTGTGGATAAGGCCGTTTCCGCGGGCGTTTGGCCAAGGCTGGACACTCAGCCGCATGATGTTTCGCCAATAAGGGCTAGGTGTTTTAGGGTAAGGGTTTAAGGTCTTTAGGGTAGGGGTAGTGTTAGTATTAGGGTTTTTAGGGTACGGGTAAGTTTAGGAGCGCGGAGAGCTGTCCCTGCGGCGAGGCAGTGGCGGCTAAACATTAGTGGTGATTTGGTCGCAGCAAAACGGCCGCGACCAAATGTTCACGACCAGCAGCATGCCGGCACATAATGTACATTTATATCAGATTATATAATACTTCTATGAGGGTTTTAACTATTTATATATAAATGTAGATACTTCCCATCCACGCTCCAGTCATTCCTGCACATCTCGATTGACACAAAAGCTCAAAACAGAGACCAAAAAGGTGGTTGGTGTAAAAAACAAAAACCAGACCCCAACTAAAAACGTAATCATGAGTTACTATATTTGGAAGCAGCGTAGTGAATCCAGTACTGCTACAGTACCACAGTACAATTATACTGTCTGTTTCCTCGAACATTGAAACAGGTCAATATCCAAGACTACCCATTTAACATTAAACAGACCACATTTATTCACAGATAATCTTGTTACCCGGGGCGAGACACATATTCCATCGAACACGACAAAGCATTGCCAACAACACACATTGTGAAGTCAAGTGTTACCCTTGGTAACAACATGACTCTGAAGTAACCGTGATCCATTTCATCAGGTCACGGAGTAGCGTATGACGTGGACTCATTTTAATGTTTAATGAAATAAAACATGAATCATTATGAGATATGATTCACCATTATACAGAGGCTGAGTGCGCCTGTTCCTAGGGTTACGGCACTGCCATTGCAGCTGCACAGCAGACGTATCGCCCTCCTGGACATTAATAGGATCCTTACCACACCAAGTTTCTCGGATGCATTGGCTTTCCATATACGGATGTTCATTTCGTCTGAACCGCAGAGAACATACTTGTTGTCAGCAGACCACCGGACACAGGTAACATGCTGCATCCTCTTTGTGTGGTAAACCTCCCTGCGAGACAAGTACAAGACATGAAGCATTGTGTGCGGAGAACACTGCCTACACTAGAGAGATTTACAAAAATAACAATGACTTATTGGTTAGTTGTTAAAATCAACAGGTGCAGTTCCACTTGGCAACATATTCTGGAAATTTCAATCAACAGAAATCACACAGCCATACAATATGCTTTGTACCATGAGTATTGTGTTGGTTGAATTTGTAATAACCCTTTCATTATGAGACAAATGTCGAAAAGCACATATTACAGCCACACTTAAGAGTTGTTTTGGGGGTCTGAGATTTAAAAAAAAGGATCACCCTTTGGTTGCTAAAGCAACCATTTAGAAAGTCACATCCACTTCCTCTTCTGAAAGAGGCTCAGACACACCTTTTTGAGCTCTGCCCTTTGGCAATAAAGTATCACAAACAGATCTGTTGGTGTGTTGCAAACAGCAGACTGTTTGTCGAGCTGAAAGCTGAAAACTGCAACTTAGTAATATAATGTTACATTGCAGCTGCAGCATTTCACAGACTGCAGCACAAAGACAGACTTTTCAATAGCCCCACAAGCAGGATATTGGTCGATCGATCACAGGACAACGGATCAATCGGCAGCTTAGGTAACAATTTCTCATTAAAAGCTACTCACATGCACTATATTATAAGAAAAGGAAAAAAAAAAGTTTATGAAGGACTGCTACTTCTATTCTACTTTCTAGAGGAAACAGCAGCAAGACTTCCCCAAGCGTCCCGACTACAGTGCCCTATAACTGAACGTCCCCATTTGGACTGCATGTGTGGATATTATATTGATCATTTGGTGAACTCCCTGTTTCATACAGAGCATCATTGAAATTTGTTTTTTTTTCTCTTTAACATTTTTTATTCCATTATCTCACACACCCCAAGGCACTCCCGCACACGTCTGATTTTATTTATCATTTATTCTTTGCACTAACCTGCTGCGACCGCTATCAACAGGGAAGATGCGAATGGATTTATCGAAGCTGGCCGACACAAATTCTTTCCCGGTAGGGGAGTAATCCACATCCAGCACGGCCGATACATGATCCATGTGCACCTTTACTGGACTCTCCAGAAAGCGCATGTCATACGTGTACAAGCTGCAGACAAGTGAATTATAAGGACAGCCTTCAGAAAACATACATAAAACAGTATTTGCCCACAGTCCTGCCAGAAGGCTTGTGCGGGGGTGGCTAACTCCAATCCTCAAGAGCCACCAACATCTCAGGTTTCAAGGATATCCCTGCTTCATCACGGGCGGCTCAATCAGTGGCTCAATCAAAGCACTAATGCTTTGTCAGTCAGTGGGTTAAAGCAGCAATCCCCCCACTGCATGATTTTGTTTTGCTTAACTTTACTGGATCCGGATCCTCTAGAGCTGAACCACATTACAATCTGTAGGGATTCCCCGCTACCCGAAATACTTCACTTTGCAATCTACCATCAGAATAATATATATATATATTATATATATATATATATATATATATATATATATATATATATATATATATATATTTTTTTTTTTTTAAATAAACCAAGATGGCAGTCGAGGTCTCCGACAGCAGACTTTGTGTTGGCTGCCAGAATGAAGCGGATCTTGGCCGCCATATTGTTCTCCCAGACTGGGTTAACTATTTTGGGAACAGGGGGCAGGGTCTCCAGAGATTGGCGAAATATGGTTTTGCTCCAGTGATTCAGATGAAGGAAAATATAAAATTTATTAATTGGAAGAGGGGATTTCTGCACTACCTTGAATTAATAGAGCACAAGTGAGACCGAGTCAGAACTTGTATCAGACAGTGTGCAAAGCTGCAGACCATACGAATTTATATAGAGGCGAAATCCCCAGACTCATTCTACTGAATGGCCAGCACACAGGAGAATAAAAGACCAACGTTTCAGGCTTTTAATGAAGGGGGGGGAAAAAAGGCGGGGAATAATCCTTTGGTTGCTATAGCAACCATTTAGAAAGTCACATCTATTTCCTGTTTTGAAACAGGTTCTGACACAGGCAACCTTTTTGAGCTCTGCCCATTGGCAACAAAGTATCACAAAACAGATCTGTTGCTGTATTCTAAACAGCAGACTGTCAATTGCCGAGCTGAAAGCTGCAACAATGTGTTACACTTCGTATCACTTTGTAATATAATCGTTACAATCTTCGCCGATCGATCACAGGAGAACGGATCGACCGGCAACTTAGCTAATCACTTATCATTGTGTAGATTGTATTGATGCAAATAAATATATATATATATATATATATATATACACATTTACATTTACAAATATATATATATACATTTTTTAAACGGCAGCTTGAACTGCTGCATTAATATATAAATATATATATATATCACAAAATTTAAAACAGGAAATGTGCTTTTTTTTATTTTTATTTAAAGAACGTATACTCTACATGAACTTATTTTTATGAAAAGCAGAGGAAGAGGATAGTAAATCTGTTCCTTTAGATTCAATGTTCTCAGAATTACAGCCCATTACCCAGGGACCGGCTGCTGTTTCTTAGCTGGGAAATCCCGGCACTCACCTGTAGTTCTCATTGGCTGCTGTGAATATAAAGGCTTCCATAGGGTTCCAACAGAGGGTGTTTGTTCTCATTTCTAATATAACCTGTCACAGGAAAGAGAGAAGGGTCTTGTATGCTTCTAATATAAAAGATTAGGTAGATATTACATATTCATTTAGAATACTAGAAAAACTACTCCTAGCATTTTCCTCTTGGGAATAAAATGAACTATTTTATTTATTAAACCCTAATCAACACGAAAAACTTTCCCATAAGGCTGAGACCCCGCTGGCACTGAGCGTGCTGGCACTCAAAGCATGCGAGCCGGGTGTCCTGCGTCTGCTCGTGCGCCCGCGGGGGGGGGGGGGGGGGGAGGGGGGCGTCATTGCCGAATAGTTGAGCGAGCGGGAAAGTTACATTTGTTTAATTTATCTAAGCGCTGAGCGTGTGTGCACGCGCATACCTACGTGCGCATCGCGTGAGCGGGGACACATGTACATACATATACATATATATATACACACACGTCACCTCGCCAAGCACCGCCCGCTCAGCGCCAGCGGGGACTCAGCCTAAGAACAGAAACTTGATGCAACATTGACACAACGCTCTTTAAAAAGGTTCTGTTTAAATTAGGTCTTATGTTATATGAAAAGGGGAATGTAGCTCTTAAGATAGATCCTACTTCCCCCATTGAGTAACTCAAAAACTGCGATAGTGCCGATCGGGGCAGTATTGCACGGAAAATATTTTTCAAGTCACTGGGAGTTCCCATGTTATAGTGCCCAATTGGCACTCTGACAGTTTACAGAATACGCCCCAGTGTGTTGTAGGCAGCAAAGGGGATAGATAGATAAAAATAAAAAGGGGAGGGGGGAATAGAAATCCTGTTTCCCAAACACAGCATGATACTTTGGTGATTACAGCTTAAGTCAGGGCTTCTGGCTCCTTTATTGGTTGATGGCTCAATCTTCGTATTTGTAATAGCACAAAAAATAAATGAATCCATGCTTCCCGCTCCTCCCAAAGGTTCCCATCAGCTTATTTCATGCATGTAATTCTATTACTGCAGAACCATTACCTTATACCCCATCACCACCTCTGCTGGTAAATTCATTTTGCATTGGCCTTTTGGAATTGGTGCAATACTGTCCCCAGTAACAATAAAAAGGTTTAAAGTACATTAGAAAAAAGTGTATAATGATAAGTTACTGCTTTCTCAGTTGGAATTACAAACATTGTCTACAATCTCTCATCATATACAATAAAGTATATAGAAATAGAAACATTTTAAAGCACCAAAAATGGCTGTAATGTCTTTCTTTGTGTTCATCACTACTGGCTGTGGAGGGTTTAATATAACCTACTGTACCTTCTTCAATGGAGTGGCCTGTCGCATATCATACAGAACAATGTTCCTGTCAGAAGCACAGCTTCCCAAAATATGCCTCTGAAAGAAAAACCAAACGGTTTACATTAGATTTTTTTTTTTTTTTTTAAACAATAACCCAGCCGTGTAACTCGCTGCATTCAAATCCCCCAAAAATACAAATACACTTTGCATTGTAATCACAAGTCAATGTGAGTACATCTTCCATTTCAAATAGGCCAAATTTACAGCAACTTACTGCATTGGTTTTATTGCTGCACCTCTACGCAAAGCTACGGCTACGGCCCCAGTGCTACAGATTACAGCCCCGAACTGTGGTCTGTAGGGCAGCGACAGGATGCGCAAAGGGGGGGAGGGGGGAGGGGATTAGAGTCATGATGACGGGGGGAGCGGCCATGGCGGGGCATATCTGCCCTTCCATTGGCTGCCCGCCGAGCACGTGACTGCGTCGCGGCACAGGAAGACAAAAACTTCCTGTCTTCCCTGCCGGCGGACGCGCCATCGTGAGAGGGGAGCACACACAGGAGGAGCTACTGGGGCCTGCGTGACTAGAGGCGAGTGTCCGGTGTGCGCCGCGCATGCCGGCGCGCACCGCTGTGACCACTGGGGACCCGGCCTAATGGAGCTCCTCTAAGAAAAAACTAGGGGGGCCCCCAGAGCCGATCTATGGTCCCTGAGCCATTTTGTAGTGTTTTTTTTGTGCCGGTTTTAAAACACAACCAAAAACACATACGGCCGTTTGGTCACAAAACGAACGTTGCAGCGCAAGCCCTGACCCCGTGGTCATTTGGTGTCCACCGGGCAAGTATTTTTGTCTGCTGCACAAACCTGCTTGTCAATCGGGAATCGTGGGACCCCACAGATCAGCTCTGGTTCAAGTAAGCTAAATAAAAAACCAAACCCACGCCTCAAATGGCGAGCAGCATGGACAGCTTGGTGATGTTGCTTTTAAACAAGCCTTTAAATATTTTCTACAGGCTTTTTTTTATTACATATATGCAGCAGGTAAGAGTGCAAAGAAAAAACTCCTCTCCCCTTAATGGAAGAAGTTTATTTTAGGAAAATGAAATACAAAATGATTAAGTATCCTTTCTTGGGGTGGGGGCGTGGGGGGGGAGATGTAATAGGAAAATGGGTTTGCACCTTTCATTGGCATCCCTAAAACTTTTAGGCTACACACATTTACGATACATGGCTCTTAAACATACACAAAACAAAATTCCCTACGTGATTAACTTCTTTTCCCTGCAATACTGTATATGCGGAGAAGCACAATGCTCTTACCTCAATGGGATTAAATTTGACACTGGAAATGCTGTCAACCCCCCATGTAAAGGACCGCATGGGACTGGACCTCTGCTCATCCCAGATATCCACCTGCTGCCCACACGTGGCAAAGACTGCTTCTTTCCAATGGTGATCGACCCCCGTCAGCACAGTCTGCAAAGTCAAAACCAGAGGGATAATGAACCAACTCACGGACAGATTGATTATTAGACAAGGGCGTGCAAACTACTTATATCAGAAGTGGCCAACTCCAGTCCCCAAGGGCCACCAAGAGTCCAGGTTTTTAGGATACTCTGCTTCAGCACAGGTGGCTCTGTCGTTGACTGAGCCACCTGTGCCGAAACTGGGATATCCTGAAACTTGTACTGTAGATAGCTCTTGAGGACTGAAGTTGTCCACCTCTGTCTTAGATTATAAACTCTTCTAGGATCCCAACTGCTATCGGTTTCTGTGCTAAAATAACTCTTACTATGATAAATGTTTGTCATGGGAGTTTTGTCTTTTATATTGTACAACACGATCAAATATGTGACACTATATTAATAAGGATAATGGTGCTCATTGCATTAATAAAACACATGCACAAAACCCGAGTGTCTTACAAACTCCAATAACAAGCCTAGAGTCCACGTGTGCCCCGACCCCAGGGGAAGAACTTTGCTGGCTGCTCAGCAAGCACATCCAGCGCTGCCTAGAGGATGTAGAGGCTGCGATCTTCCACTCCCAGCCCAGCGGAGAGAGAGAAAAGCCTCTCCATCTCCAGATCGCCCAGGATGCACCCGCTGAGCAGCGGACATGTTTGAGGTGTGTGGAAAGGGCTTTGTGTGGGGGAGGAGTGTGATGGCTTTGTGTCTAGTGGGTGTGCGAGTGAGTGTTTAGGATGTTTAAGCGAGGAGGGGGGGGGGAGGGGAAGAGGAGGGAAAAGTGAGGTCTGAAGAGTAAGAGGGGAGGGCTGAGATTTTTAAAATCCATCAAGGTTGCCCCTGCTCAAATAAAGTTGAGAAGAGTAATAACAGTCCCAGTATTCCCCATTGGAATGGGCCTTTTCCCAAAACTGCACCATTTCATCGCCCATCAATCCCATTTCTGAATCATAATAAGCTTCTGAGAGAAGTAATCCAAAAAAAATGCAAATGAATGCACAAAGCAGCGCACTGCCCAGGGACACAGGTATATAGAGAAGATGTTTAAATAGCAATGGCAGGGGGGTCCAACCAATAACGGTGTCAGCATAACCCAGTTGAAATAATACTTTTAATGTTAACAGTCCAAGACTAACTTTGGAAAGAATGGTGAGGTTATCAGGGCTTATTTTTAAAAACCCTTAGAAAACTCCCACTGGTGGCCTTTTAAAGCAGGTGCTAAAAGGACTAGTCACATTTTTAGCACCACATGTCCATTTCCCAGTTGAGATGTGTGGAAGTGTTCAAAATGCATTTGCAAAAATGTTCAGCTTCTTTCCCAAGTTTGATTCCCTATGAAACGGTTTGCAGAGTTTCCAGGGGCTAATTAGCAAGCCTTCAGCAAAATATTACCTGTCAGTGAGGCGAGACATGGTGTGTGCCCTATCTATAGTCTCAGCGTTAACAGAATATTGCAAATTAGCACATTTAAACAAAACTACAATGCACATTGACCTTCACGATTGACGAATCTCGTGTACTCAGACGCTACTTTTCTCGAGACTCAAAAAGGGGCAAAATTGTGCCTGGTTTGCGCTCTCATGAGAAAGTTTCACACACCTGTATTTTTTAGAAACCAATTGAAGAAATGCCTCCTGCCTCAATACTCGTGTAAACCCGCCCAGCATTCTCCCTTTCAGCAGGTGTGCTCCCCCAGCAGAAATGTGCATATCAATAAACCAGCATACAGGTAAAAGATTAAGAGAAAGAGAGAGAGAGAGAAAGAGAGAGAGAAAGAGAGAGAGAAAGAGAGAGAGAAAGAGAGAGAGAAAGAGAGAGAGAGAAGCTAACTTCTACAAAATCGCCAAAAAACAGGTGATGCAAATAAGATTAAAATAGATTAGCTATGGAAAGATAAGTGGCAAAAGTTACTCAATTCCAGGCGGAATATTCAGCCCTCTGCATGTGCGTCTTCACAAGCTCTATAATGCTGGTAATATTTTGTCCTCTTGTAGCACTGACAATGTATGCAGCACTGTACATAGAAGTTTGCAGGCACAACCAACACGCCCTGCAGACCATACAAGTCTAAATTTGATGCCCACAGCAGAGAGAGAAAATGACTTTCCCAAGGTTACAAGGAATGTGTGGACTGATTGGGGTGAGATCCAAGTCGTGTCATTAGAATATATATATAAAAAAAAAAAGCACCATCTTATCTTACTTTTCCAAGGATTGTATGTATGGGTTCCTCTTTTTCTCCATAACCAGGGCTTTCCATCTTCCACTGCTTCACGGTCTTATCGTCACCCACCTAAAATATTTCAGAAGCGGACAATTTATTTTAAAACAAAATAGACCCTGCATAGGTTTTATTCTGTTGGTCTTTTGATATACGATAGGTTGCGGGTAACAAAATGGCTGTTCAACATTTCTATTGCAAATGGCTAGGCCTTCAACAAGGATATATACACATACATACACACACATACAAATCTGAAATATATCCTGAAACTCTGCTTGTTATTGTATACAAATTTACTATTTAAACTCTTAAGATTGACAGGGGCCTTAATTATTCTTGATCTATAGTTAAAGATGGACAGAAAAACTCAACCACTCGTACATGCAATGCTTCAGGATCGTACAGGTTGGGGTAATACCTGATATATAGGCTCTTATTCAGTGGACTGATGCAATGGGCCTTCCCGTATTATAGCAGCAGTTATTCGCACTTTACAGAATAATGGCCATAGATTCAAGTGTATCTACTTATTATTTAATTAGCGATGGACAAAACAGTGTATGTTCTTAAACATTAACCACAACTCACTAAACTCCAGACAAGATATACTAGAATCCTCTCCTCTAGTGCTACAAGAGAGGCCACCGCTTCTCCCAGCTTGGCTGCACATCCATACTAGGCTTGGAGGTGTTAGAGAATGAGGTTGTCACAGCAGCTCAAAGTTTTATGGGTTACATTCTACATATACTCAAACGGCCAGCAGGGCCCTTTTCAGTCGAATGTGGAATTTATCCTTTACGTTCATCAGGGTTTATAAACACTTCAGCATTATTGAACTTCACATTACTCCCAAATGCAACATTACTCCCACATGCACTGAACACTTCTTTGATACTTTGTCCATCCAGTAATACATTGGTAATTGATCACCGAGCTAACATATTTTATTACATTTTTTCGTAGTGGGGTTTGCTATTGCTGTGTTGGGTAAAAATAAACCAACGTTGGGTCTGACTGCCCCCAGTATTAGAACACTATTGTCCAGGGCAGAACAAAGAAGATCATCTCATGGGCGTACAGTACATACTGTAAAGAAGGAGCTTCCGCAGAATCGAACGCAGAGCCCTCTGACGAAGCCTTCGTGTGCTTGCACTGTGCGGGTACACACCCGATTGACCAAATTCCAAATCTTAACCTAAAGAAACAATAAAAAAAAAAAATTAAAAGCAGATAATGGTTTAGGTACAGTTACATCAAATTAAATGAATACAAACTGCATTTACGTTCACAGTTTTATCTTGAAATGATAGTACAGTAAGTTGAGGAAATAACCCAGCAATTTTCTATTTTGGACACGATCATGTAAAAATATTATTTTCCACAAATAAAAAGGACTATATGGAAACCCTGTAATCATTGAATAGCCACTGCATACTGCATCCTTTCCCCGATTACTTCTGAGCTGCTAAGTCAGCGGTGCGCAAACTAGGGGGCAGATTTTTTTTGTGGGGGGGGGGGGGCGCGGTGGTGGTTGCAGAGGTTTCGCGCTCTCACCCCCAAGCATTTAAATTAAATGCCGGGGGGACCGCGCGAGGCCTCTGCAACCTCTACTTACCGGGATTCAGCCAGCTTCAGCATGCGTGACCATGGCAACGCGGCGTCAAATGACCTCACACTTGCCCTGGTAACGGCACGTCAAATGACGCCACGGGTCACGTAACACGATCCCACGGCGTCATTTGACGTGCGTGAGGTAAGTAGGGGGGCGCCCAACGGAGAAGGTAAGGCGGGGGGGTTAGGGAGGCGCCGCAAAAAGAATTCACGCGCCCCTGCTCTAAATAAAAGCAGTATGCATTATATATTCTGGCGATATTAGCTCCTTTTGCTATTTGCAGGCACCCCGGCCTTAAATATGTCTTTTATTAAAGGTTTACACATGGTGGAGATTATATTGATTTATGTTTTCACTGCATTGCAACTTCGACATACTACATTTTTAAAGCTTCCAGTGACTGAGCTCCAGATCAGAACCAACGCTAACCCCACCCTAACTCCTGTTACTAGTTTTAAATACCTGGACATATGGTTTGACTCCCACGTAACATTCGGGATGCACATTGATGCCATGACATTCAAAACCTATGCCAAACTAGGGGTACTTTACAGGAACAAATCCTCCCTAAGTTTCCTGGTCAGAAAGCGTATCGCACAGCAGATGCTAATGCCAATTATCGACTATGGAGACATAGTATATGGCTCGGCACCCCAAATCCACCTTGGCAAACTTGACACCCTCTACAATTCAATTTGTCGTTTCGTTCTCCAATGCAACTACAACACACATCACTGCGAAATGCTCAAAGAACTAGATTGGTCATCACTCGAGTCTAGGCGCAAAGTTCACCTTTCCTGTCTTGCCTTCAAATACTTTCTGGGCAAGCTACCCACCTATCTGAACAAGCTCCTCACCCCTACCACATGCAGCACTTATCACCTGAGATCAGACTCCAAAAGACTGTTCATGGTCCCAAGGCTCAACAAAGTATCCGGCCGCTCCTCCACCTCTTACCGTGCACCACAAAACTGGAACAACCTACCAGAGACTCTCACATCCACCACCAGTTAAAGTTCTTTCAAATCTAAGGCTGTCTCACATTTTAATCTGGTCTGTAACTGTTACATAAGCCTATAATATACATCTTCTCTAACTGTGCACGCAATGTATTGTATATACTGTATACCCTGTTCATTTATGTAACTGTATTTGTAAACCATGTATTATTTGTCATATTAACTATGTCCACGACATACTCGGAAACGAGAGGTAACTCTCAATGTATTACTTCCTGGTAAAACATTTTATAAATAAATAAATAATACTGCCGAGTACCATAAACGCCAAGCACAGATCAGATACTCCATTATAGTTCATACGACCGGATTATGGATCATTGATCAATTATTGAACTGCTTTCTCTTTAGCTCTGAGCTCTCATACATGATTTGCTTCCAATACACAGCTGTTGCAATGAGATATCTTTTTGGTTCTCTGAGCCACCTGCTTCTGCTCATAACCAAGTCACTATATTTCCCTGTGCTTCAGACACAAACAGATTGTAAGTTCCTCGGTACAGGGGCTCATTGTTTTATAGTCACCGCAGCCATTAATATTAATGTTATATAAGAAATTATTATAATATTACAATTTTGATTTAACCCCTTAGACAGACATGATGCCTTGCTGAACAAAGCATGATGTGAGGTGCCCTCCTGGGACTGGAGAGGTTGATGTCCTTTTTTTATTCCTCCACTGTCAGAGAGATCAGCAAAAAACATATTACGGAATTAGACAAGGTTAATGGATTCCATAGCAGATCTTACCTCTCCATCACAAGCTCCTGAGAGCACCGTGGACAAGCTCTTGGGATGTTTTGCCATGCAGTTCACCCCATCTTTGTGACCCTCCAGTGAAGCGATGAAAGGCTTTGCAAATACTCGCTCGAGTTTGGTGGCATTGAGCGCTCGTGTGTACTCCCGAGGGACTTCAAAGGGGTGTAAGGCTGGGTCATAGTTCCTAGGAACTGGAATCAAAGAAGTTGCACATTTGCTGTTGAACGCTGACATGCTTGCTCCCCCATGAGTTCTGCGGCTCTTCCTATGTTACCAATGTACACACATATATACAAACACTCTCAATGGTATAATATATACACAAAAAAGTATTGACACTTCCAAGTTAAAATAACATGCACCCTTTACATTTCTCTTTATAAAATGGCATGTGTCACATCTGAGACATGGTATAGGTTCTAGAAAGAAAGGTCAAGTGTGATGAATACATGTAAGCGTAGGTTGTGGCTTGCTTGCAGGAGAACGGATCGATCGGCAACTTAGCTAATCACTTGCCAGTGTGCAGATTGTATTGATGAACATATAGAACTAGCTGATATACCCGGCGTTGCCCGGGATGTGCTTGTCACGCGGTGTCCCTCCCTCCCGTCCCCTGTACCCGTGGCTGGCTGCCGGGCGGGAGGGGGTGTTCCTTCCCCTCCCCCCATTCCCCGGCGCTCCTTCCACCCCCCACTCCTGGTCCCCGGCACTCCTTCTCCCCCCCCCCCCAGTCCCCGGCACTCCTCCCACCCTCCCCCCCCGATCCCCGGCACTCCTCCCCCCCCCCCCTGATCCCCGGCACTCCCTCAGTCCCCAGCGCTCCTTTCACCCCCTCCCCCTTCAACTCCCCAGCGCTCCTTTATCGTTGGATCGGCGGATCACCTGCTTCTCGTTGTTAGCGCACCCGGGTGTGGGGACACCCGGCAGGTACCGTTCGCCAAACGTGCACTAACACCGGTATAATAAGGCACTGATCACGCCTAGAGGGGCGGGCATCTTGTGGGGACACTTATTGGGTGAAATGACCAAGGGACACCTCTGGTACTGTGGACATGGTGTGGGGATACACAATGGTTGGACAACGCCCTGCGCGGCGAGGTTTAACTGTAACCTTTAGTATTGCTTTTGCCTGTATGTGGTTTATGGTTATTGCTCACAGTAAATGTTATTATTGTTATTCTTATAACCTGTGGACTGTTATTAACAGTTCCTGCACTGGGTTATCCCATCTAATTGGGATCCCGTGCAGGTGGAGGCGCTGTCACTCAGTATATTCGTTACCCCAGGCTCCCAGTAGTAGAGGCTCAATAGTCGACCCTTCACATTAGAGGGAAAGAGGGCTACACATACATACATATACATACATATATACATATACATATATATATATAGATATATATATATATATATATATATATATATATATATATATATAGCCATGCCACCTTTGGCTACTAGTTTGTTCCCTCCTAGCAGTAAGTCCTGGTACAAGCAGGCCTTGCCAGTAGTTGCTATGGGGGTTTTCCCCCTCCACTTTGGTACTGCACTTGAGTGACAGCAGAGGGTGGTACATCCTGTTGTAGCTGGGACACCGGGATGCCCGTCTCCTGGCTGTACTTAAGGGCAGGACCGCCCTAAAGTTAGTTGTTGTACCTTCCCCACTTGAGGAAGGCAGGTCGCACATTGGAGAGGCTGCATATTGGGCCTACTCTATTCCTCTTCCCCTTGGGGGAGATTGAGTGTGTTCCTCCGCCTCTGCTAGGGAGGTGGGGAAGAGCCAAGATGGCTGCGGGTGCCCTTGGCCTGTAGTGACGGTCCAGGGACCATCTTCAGTGATAGCTGACCTGACAGACTGTATTCGGCAGAAGACTGTTGTGTAACTGTTACTGCAGAGTGTAGTAATATACCTCCTGCCTGGTGCGTGATCTAACTGGGGGGGAGAGGTAATAAGTTCTACCGTGGGAGATCACCTTCAGTTCCTGGAGCCTATGGAAGCGCTGCACTGCTAAGGAGATATGTGGGTATGAACCCCAGAAGCCTGTTCCTGTGTCCCCAATACCACCGGCAGACGACTCAGCCCTCTTGTTGCCAGCAGGTATATGCTCCACACACCCTGTACTGGCCCCTATCTGCGATTGGGTGGGAGAAACACTAATATTATATATATATAATATATATATATATATATATTGTAGTGAGAGCACATACATGTGAAACACATGTTTCTGTGAAATACACAAACACATACATGTGGTATTATTACACACCCAAATAAATATGCATATACAAACACACATGTAGCATCTCTACCCTCTTTATTTCCCCCTCCAGTTTTAATGAGATTGAATACACACTGGCTGCCTGATCTGTATACAGCACTTCCCTACCTCCTCCTCCCCCCGTGTCCCTCCCCGGCAGCAGGATATGTATCTCTCACGCCTGGCTGTGCATGCCCTGTGTGCCCCGCACTCACTTCTCTGCAGGTCCGTCTTGGTCTCGCGCACGTAATCATCCGGATTCCTGCTCAGAACCTTCACCTTCATGATGCCGGTGATGCAGCTTACCTCACTCACACAGACACAACACGTGTGCAGCCGGAACACCGGGGTCACGGCTCACGTGATGGGGGCGTGAAGCCTGCCGGACTCCGCGGCCGCCATCTTGTCTGAGGGCAGACCGCCGTTTTGCCCACAACCTACGGTCCAGTGTTGAAGGAGGCGGAACTGTGACGATCCCAATTCGTAGTGAAAGCGAGGCCGTGGCTGACAGCAAAGGGCGGGGTTACAAGCGGAGGTCACACACACACACACCTCTTCCTGATGAAACCCGGGTCTCCTGGGCGGCAGAGCTGCAGGTGACCGGCCTCCTCTCCGCCACATGGCGGCCCCCCCGGGCCCCGCACTCCCCTCCTCCCCAGCCGGTATGGTGAGGCAGGTTTTCAGGCACGTCCATTATGAGAACCTGGTGGCTGGGCTGAGCGGGGGAGTCCTATCCACACTAGTGCTGCACCCGCTTGACCTGGTCAAGATCCGCTTCGCAGGTACTGGAGAGGAGCTGTGTGATCATATATGGGGAGGGGAGGGGGGGTGCGATCATACATAGGGCTGGGGATGATATGAGCAGGGGGTGTGTATGTGATCATACATTGGGCTGGGGATGATATGAGCAGGGTGTGTGTATGTGATCATACATTGGGCTGGGGATGATATGAGCAGGGGGTGTGTATGTGATCATACATTGGGCTGGGGATGATATGAGCAGGGTGTGTGTATGTGATCATACATTGGGCTGGGGATGATATGAGCAGGGTGTGTGTATGTGATCATACATTGGGCTGGGGATGATATGAGCAGGGTGTGTGTATGTGATCATACATTGGGCTGGGGATGATATGAGCAGGGTGTGTGTATGTGATCATACATTGGGCTGGGGATGATATGAGCAGGGTGTGTGTATGTGATCACACATTGGGCTGGGGATGATATGAGCAGGGGGTGTGTATGTGATCACACATTGGGCTGGGGATGATATGAGCAGGGGGTGTGTATGTGATCACACATTGGGCTGGGGATGATATGAGCAGGGGGTGTGTATGTGATCACACATTGGGCTGGGGATGATATGAGCAGGGGGTGTGTATGTGATCACACATTGGGCTGGGGATGATATGAGCAGGGTGTGTGTATGTGATCACACATTGGGCTGGGGATGATATGAGCAGGGTGTGTGTATGTGATCACACATTGGGCTGGGGATGATATGAGCAGGGGGTGTGTATGGATCATACATTGGGCTGGGGATGATATGAGCAGGGTGTGTGTATGGATCATACATTGGGCTGGAGATGATATGAGCAGGGTGTGTGTATGTGATCATACATTGGGCTGGGGATGATATGAGCAGGGTGTGTGTATGTGATCATACATAGGGCTGGGGATGATATGAGCAGGGTGTGTGTATGTGATCATACATTGGGCTGGGGATGATATGAGCAGGGGTGTGTATGTGATCACACATTGGGCTGGGGATGATATGAGCAGGGTGTGTGTATGTGATCATACATTGGGCTGGGGATGATATGAGCAGGGGGTGTGTATGTGATCACACATTGGGCTGGGGATATGAGCAGGGGGTGTGTATGTGATCATACATTGGGCTGGGGATGATATGAGCAGGGGGTGTGTATGTGATCATTGGGCTGGGGATACTGTGAGATGATATGGGGAGGGGGGGTGTATGTGATCATACATTGGGCTGGGGATGATATGAGCAGGGGGTGTGTATGTGATCATACATTGGGCTGGGGATATGAGCAGGGTGTGTGTATGTGATCATTGGGCTGGGGATACTGTGAGATGATATGAGCAGGGGGTGTGTATGTGATCATACATAGAGCTGAGGATGATATGGGGAGGGGTGTGTATATGATGATACATAGGGCTGGGGATATTGTTTGTTGATATGGCGAGGGGGTGTATGATCACGCATAGGGCTGAGGGTACGGTGGGATGATATGGGGAGGCGGGTATATATCTTTCCCCTCCCTCCTCTAAAGGGTTACAGGTATGGTTGGCATGTACCAGGCTCCACTCTGTATTGCCATGGGATCATGAATCACGGAGAGTGTATAAGAGGAGAGAAAAGTGTGTGAGAAGGTAGATTGTAGAGGACATGAGGAGAGCGAGGGATGTTCACACAATACATTAGTACAGACCAGCCCACCCCCCCCCCCTGTACTTAAGGGGTGCGCAAACTTTTTTGTCAGCTCCCCCCACCCCATACTTTTTCTCTGACGTCACGACATCATGTGACCCCACCGCGTCATTTGACTCCGTAACCATAGTTAAGTTAGGATCTTCGAAGAAGAAGATTAAGGGAGTCCAATAAAAGCTTTGAAGTAGGAAAACGGCATGCCATGGAGGGTGTCAGTAACGAGGACTCCTGGGCGCCGGCGGATCGGCTCTAACCGGGAATCTGCATGAATCCACGGTTGAAGCCTCCGGCTCCTGCGAAGTGGCAGTTCCTGCAAAGACCAAAGGTATTGGGGTCACTTGTACAGGATCCGCTAGGATTCACAAATAGGCCTAGTGTTACTGGGATAATACACAGGTGTATCCCGAACAGAAAAGAATGGGGGGCGCCGGGTCTCAGAATAGTTGTGCAACTAAGATATATACTTCTGAGTGTTGAGTGGGCCTTCATTGAACCACATAAAGCATCGATAACAATAAAAAAAAACAGTACAACGTTGTTTAAAAGTGTGGTGTGCGGTCCCTGTGCATGGCGACCTCCTATAAGAGACTGTTGAATGACAAACGTTCCTTGCGCCCATTATTCCACAACCTTGCTACCTCATTTCCTAGCCACCTGAATCTAGGTAACCCACTGCGAAGTAGCCATACATAGCACACCGGTGTAAGCTCCCTAGAAGCCGGGCAGTGAGGATTACATATAGAAGTGTGGATACTGTGGGATAATATGCGGAGAGGGAGCTGTATGATCACCGGTTGGGGATACAGTGGGAAGAAGAAAGGGTGCTGTATTAGGACATGTTATGGTGGGGAAATAAGAATCGTATGGGAAATAGGGATCTAAACCTTCAGGAATAAAACTCTGAGATTTTGGGAGGATTCCTATTCAAATTATATATATATTTTTAAACTTGCATTTTGTTTTTGTTTTTTTACAAGTTATATTTAGAGGGGGAGGGGTACAAAAGAAAAAAGGGATGGGATGGGTACATTTCCATCTGATCTCCATTAGTAGTACAAACATTTATACTTATTATTCATACAATTGCATTTCAACTTCCAAATTATAGTTTAATGGAAAAGTAGAACCGGAAAGAGGGCTTAGAGATCCATTGGTAAACTGTAGGCTGCTTCAAATACCTCCTGCAGCATTACTTTCAGCCTCTGTGGTTGGCCCAACAGTACATCAACGCTGCCTCTCTAACCCACCTCCTCACCTGTCACCTCTCTGCGCTCGCCTCTCCTCTTGCATGTTTTTAGGGGGTTGGGATTTAGCATTAAAGTTTGTGTGTTGTAAAGACCTTGTCATGGGGTTGAAGAGTTTGATACTTGATGTTTATACGTCTTTTCCCTTTTTGTCTTCACAGTGAGTGACGGCCTGGACTTAAGACCCAAATACAATGGCATTTTGCACTGTTTGGTCACTGTGTGGCAGCGTGAAGGACTGCGTGGCCTGTACCAGGGAGTTACCCCAAATATGTGGGGGGCTGGTGCCTCCTGGGGACTTTACTTCTTCTTGTAAGTGCAAGTGGAGAAAGTGGAGAAAGTTGTGTCAGGATGACGTCATAGCGACGTCTTATGTACTGCAAACTCACAGGAGTTTGTCTCCGGTCAGCTAGAATAGGAACGTGGCAGTTAAACTCTGATGTGGGCCACAGCTGTGGATCCCACTAGCAAGTGATAGGGACGATCAGGCTTTCCTACCCTGCCGGTCAGCGTCCGTCACGAGTGCATGCAGAGTTGCGATTACCTTACAGGCAGTGTCTGCCGGTATACTAATACCGTGTGTGTATGTGAGTGGATTGGGGTATGCAAATGCCCTGCTGAATCATTAATCGGCCATTAGGGTATTATACTCACTATCACCAGCTTCACGGCGACTTTTGTCCCAAGTTTATGTTTACTACTACAGGGGTTCCTTCCTGTCTGGGATTGCATTTAGTTTTTTTTGTGCAGGCACCAATGCCATGTGTAACAAACAAGCATTGTAATACAGTGTCATATTAACTAGTGCTCCCAGTTATTACTATATCTCACCACCTGTTAGGATTAACAGTTTTATGTACCCATATCCTTCAGGATTTTACAAAGTGTCAACTTTAAAGAGCAACTATGTTCAAAGTGTTGTGAGATACATATTTGTATGTAACTGCATACCTATTCTAGCATGAATGACTATTTAAAGATATATACTTATGCCATCTGACTATTTAGAGAGATTCAACATTAGGATCTCCTCAGTACATCACTTAGGTTTTAAATAACATTTATTTTTATGTTTGCTTAAATATATATTAATAAAAAAATTATTATTTTCATTCAGTAGAGTTGAGTGCATCACTTAGGGTTCTTGTCATTTCCCCCCCCTACACGTATGTTTCAACCCTGATAGCACCTCTCTAGTATGTAAATAATAGTTTGAGCTGAGCAGGATTTCCCCTTTCCCTTTCCCCACACTCCCCTTCCTCCCTATCTACTAAGTCACCTTCAATGCCTGTGTCTCAGGTGCCAAACATAGATTGTAAGATAGGCCTGCAAAATTATATGTAGGGTGCTATATTAGAAAAAAAATTATTTCTATATTTCACTAAGTGAACAATAAAATGGAATGGGACTTTTTTTTTTTTTTTTTTATAACCCATCTAGGCAACCTTGACCAGCTTGTTTTGTACCCCAAAACAAAAAAGGAGGGTTCAAAAGACAAAGCAATACCTTTTTTTGGGGGGGAGGGAACGAGTAGGAGCCAGTAGCCAAAACTATGTCATTGAATGAGGGCACAAGACTTACTGCAGATCCTTATGGGTCTTTGAATTATGCGGTGTGGGATGTTTGCTCGTGGTCCTTTCGCCATCAGCATTTCGCCACCTCAAGGATATTTCGCCGCTTCTCCGCCATGGTAAGGTAAGCCCTTGGCCAACAAACCTTACCCCCTGTCCCCTCTCCCTAAAGAACCTTTAACCCTAATTCTAAATGCCTACTTTTGGCCGAATGGCAGCAGCAAAAGTATCCGGCACAACAGCTGCGTCCACTCATCCCATTCTGGAATGGTGTGTGTGTGTGTGTGTGTGTGTGTGTGTGTGTGTGTGTGTGTGTGTGTGTGTGTGTGTGTGTGTGTGTGTGTGTGTGTGTGTGTGTGTGTGTGTGTGTGTGTGTGTGTGTGTGTGTGTGTGTGTGTGTGATAAAAAAAAAAAAAAAAAATTATTTTTATTTAACTTTGACACATACATACATACATACATACATACATTACAGTGCCGGTAGCAGCGCGAAATCATTAATTTCATCATCTTCTCCCTCGTCGGTCCGCTCCAAGCTCCCTGCCATGCGTGCGTGCGGCCCTATTATAGAATGGCTGGCTATCCTCCGTCAACTAAAACTGTCGCGCACGGCATAACGCGCTCCCGCCCGCCTTACTGATAAAGCAGGACTCTAACTACAATGTTCTAATCCTTTTAAGAAATAAAACATTGTTGGCAATGCAATGAATAGGGCAACTCATTGCTGGCAGAACGTTCAGAATATGCAGGAGATGGGTGCTCCAAAGATGGTGAAACTTTCACGCAATAATATCCAATGCGGACTCCTAAAACAGACTGTACTGTGGAGTTGGTATGGACTAAAATATGATCTGTGAGTGATCAGTCCTAATACAAAATCGCTTCTCCTGAAGGGAACAATCAACAATGCTAGATATCACCTTGATGTAACCTCATTGGAGGAAAAATAACAAGTACTGGTAATCATCCATATCTGATCATAACTTAACAAATAACTTGGAAAAATCTTACCCTCTCCTTCAGCCTTAGCAAGTCCAGGGTGGCGTGCCAGCCGTAGGTGCAGTAATCCAAAGGTAGAGGAGAAAAGAGCGCACTGCCAGGGAGTCAGATGGTATACTCCTTGATAAAGGACATTCGGGTCTGAAATGCGTAGGAGGATTTTTTTTCACCTCCCAAGGGTGATGGTTTTTTGCTCTTGTGCTGAAGAAATAGAACCTTCTTTTTATACCACCTGACTCCCTGGCAGTGTGCTCTTTTCTCTTTTATTTTATTTTTTCTCTACCTTTGGATTACTCATTGCTGGCCGCCTGTTAACTTCTGTAAGATGTCATTGTACGTAGTTTTGGGGTATTTGACAATCTTAAGAGTCTTCCCAAAAATGTTCCTGTACTTAACTTTCTTTTCTTCTTCTCTTAGAAAAAATTTAAAAAAATCAGAGGACCCCAGAGTAATTATTGGATCTGAGTGAGAAACCGTAATTAAAGCAGCAATATGGGTTAACTTTATTTAAACATAATATTATTACATTTTTATTGCAGGTTTGAAGCAATGGGTCTCTGGAGCTGAACCCCGTTAATTTCTGCTCCGGAGACCCCTGCTTCCAGAGATACTTGCCTCTGTACTGGTAGCCCTGCAAACAGAGGAACTGTGATCCTTCATCTAATGGCGGCGTTTAAATATCACACGGGCGTATTGTATGTCTTTATATAGCGCCAAAAGTGTACTCGGCGCTTCACAAAGAATACAGTACAGGGAATTATAATAATACAATAAGTGCAGCAAAATCAGACAATAGGAAAGGAAATCCCTGCCCCGAAGAGCTTACAATCTAAGTGGTATGATGGGACACTTACAGAGACAGAAGGTGAGGGAGTAAGTGCTGTAGATGGCAGTGCTTGGTCACAATGGGTGGTAGGAGCGACTGTGGGTGTGGGACAATAGCCATGAGGGCAGGCTATTGGGATGCTTGATTTGTGGCGTAAAATTTAAAGAAAGTCGGTGTTAAATGAAAAGGTGAACACCATTTACAGGAGAAGAGGTGGCAGGGAGGCATGCGTGAGATCAGGTGTGTATGTCTGGCTAGGAATAGGAAACCGTGACGTTATTCGGTGCGGCTCCCTATTGGCCCGCCTAACCTGGACCTTTAAACTCTGCAGAGATACCGGCACTCTCTACGGAGGCAAGTATCTCTGGAAGCAGGGGGTCCCCGGAGCTGAAATGAAAGGGTTCAGCTCCAGAGACTCCCTGCTTCAAACCTGCAATACATTTAAAAAATATATTCATTTAAGTTGACTGTATTGCTGCTTTAAGGACAAGTTGTGCTTTTTTATTTATTTTTTATTTTAAGGATCTGGATGGACTTTTTTTTGTCCTAAACAGGCTATGCCCTAGAACTTTGACGTGGTAAAGATTCAATGTAACTATTTTAAAATATATCCACATAAAATGTTATGATAAAATCATGCAAATGCTCAGTCTGAAAGGAAAACCTAATATTTACATTACATTCCTGTCAAACACCTGTCAAATTGTCCTTTTCACAGGCAGATTCATGCATTGCTTCACAGGAAGTACCATTTGGATAGCCGAGCGATGCAGAACATTGAACATAGCAGCACAAAGTTCAACCCATGTAATCCATTACTTGGTGTCATTTAACTTGGTTATTTTAATGACATTTTAGTCCTTTCCTGCAATAATAAACACGCACTTTGTTATTATTTTTGTCATTTGGTGAGTAGCCAGTGTTTTAAAGCAGGGGTCTCCAAACTCAGTCCTCAAGCGGTGCCACCAGACCGGCTTTTATGGATATCCCTGTTTCAGCACAGGTGGCTCCGTCAAAGCCACCTGTGCTGAAACGGGGATATCCATAAAAGCCGGCTTGGTAACGGCCCTTGAGGACTGAGTTTGGAGACCCCTGCTTTAAAGGGTGCCTTAAGGTCATGATTCCTAGAAGTACCACGGATACAGGTCAGACACTAGTTTATAGGACTCTTATAAATGAATCGCCATTTACTTTAAATTATGGATGTAGTGAAACATCTAAATCAAAGGGGATATTCAGTACTGTGATCGGGGCGCTAGTGCACGGACATTCATTGGCAGATTAATGAATAGCCCCCAAAATGTTTGTTTGCCGTCTCCGATGACAAATGTATATGAAATAGTGTCAAACTGTTGTGGTGAAATAAGAGTTTATTGAAGTATAGCTGTATGGATCCTTGCAACGCTTTCAATACAAGGCACTGATTTTTATATCCGGATTTACACGTTTCTTTTTATTTTATCCCAGCTATAGTGCCATCAAAGCCTACAAGAAGGAAGGGAGAACGGAAAACCTCAGTGCAACAGAACACCTGTTCTCTGCTGCTGGAGCTGGTGTGTAAACCTATTCCTAATGGTGGGACAAGGATAGTAGGAGTATGGAACGGATGGAATGATGCAGCAAGGTTTCTAATAGGCATTCAGCAGTGATGGGGATAAACATGTTTAAAATCTCATGATAGATTTGGGCCCCAAGACTCACGGATTGTAAAAGTCCCTTCAAACTGGGCATTCAAGTACATGAAAACTAGTGTTTTTATAAGCATGCTCCTGAAGCCACTTTAATGTTTTATCTTCTAATTCAGAGGTGCGCAAACTGCAGGGCGCGTCCCCCAAGGTGGACGGGAGATTTTTCTGCGTGGGCGGTTGCAGAGGCCCCGCGCTCTTCCCCCAGGCATTTTATTTAAATACCGGGGGATCGCATGAGGCCCCTGCAACACTCCACCTACCGGGATTCAGCCGACTGTGTGACGCGTCGCCATGGCAACACAGCATCAAATGACGCCGTGGGACCGTGTGACGTCAAATGATGCAGCGGGTCACATGACCCTCGCAACGTCATTTGACGTGGATACAAGGTAGGGGGGGGGGGTGGCGTGAGAGCCGGGGACGGGAAGACGGAGGGGCGCAGCTTCAAAAGTTTGCGCTCCCCTGTTCTAATTTATTTAAATATGGGCTGATTTCTTTCTTTTCCCCTGTAAACTAACTAACCATTTTTGGGGAAATTATAAAATGTTCTGACTTCTGTTCTATTTCTTCTTAAACCTTTAATGTAAGATCATTTCGATTTGTAAGTGAGATGAAGCGTGACAAACTGTTTTGCAAAGCCCCTATGGAAATGTGCGTCGTGGTTGAGTAAATTGACTTGACGAAGTGGTAAAGTTGGCTTTGAGCCCACGAGGCCCACACGTTAATTGAGCATATGTATATATTATAAAATCTACCTCTTCATTCAATAATTTGTCCGTACACAAAGCTGAATTCTTGTTCCCTCCCATGTCCTGCTCTGACACCTGGGAAAACCTTCACAATTCAAAGTGTGTCTTTATCATATTTGTAGCAAGGATAAAAAGCTCACTGATGCAAAAAGGCCATGGCATGTTTTACACGGTCTAGGACAACTTGCTGCAGCCAACTCGCCGCAAACTGTCTCATCACGAAGGTAAGAACCCCTAACCCTACCCCAAAAATCCCCTAATGTTAAGTCCTTACCCAAACCTGTTAAACCCTTACGCTAAACTCCTAACCTTAACCTCTGCTTACACAAATCTTCACCTTCACACCTTTCTCTAAAATCCCTAACCTTAAGCCCTTAGTCTAACCCCCTAACCTTACCCTAAAGTTGATCCCTTAATAATTTACCTTAGTGGTGAGACAGCCGGCGGTGAGCTGCCCTCGGTGACTGGTGGGGGCAAGACGGCTGGTGGCGAGTTGGCTGCAACAAGTTATCCCATTACGAGTTTCACATGCGTTTGTGATGACTTGCATGTTTGTTCACATCTTGTAGGAGAGACTGGGATCAGGAGCTCCATCTTGTTGTGCTGCTTCAGCATTGCATATCTGCCTTGTGGCAACTCTTTGGTCTCCAATGGCTTACTTTGCATAGGAGAGATGGGTCACATGACACCATCACTAAAGCTGGAAAACCGAGTTCTGTAAAATAGGAACAGACAGGCTTGGACAAGAACAATTGTCTGTCTTACCTCAAAAGCTGCTGGTTGAGGGGTCAAGTTAAGACTTTTCTTGTTTAGCATGTTACTAATCTTTCATGTTTAGAAATGCTAAATATACTATTGTCAGTGAAAATAGTAATGCAGGTTATTTTACTTCTGTTATCCGATAATTAAGAGGTTTTTTTTTAAATTTTATGCTATTTTGTCTTTAATTTGTTCATTTTTTGGGGGCTAATTAGGAAGATTAGTCTAGTCTAAAACCCCTTTGCATCTTTATCTTTTTAAGGCTGCGTTTATAGCGACGGTGATGCGACGTCGCGCCAAAACAAATGCATTGGATCCGTCGCATGCGCTTATAGTAAGCGCGACAGAGCTGCACAAAAAATTGAAGCCATTGAAATTTGATTTTGGGAGAGACAGTTGCCATATGTGACTGTCTCTACACCAATCACAGAGCGCCTACTGCACTCTGCCCGCCCCGTCGTGACGTCACTGGCCTCATCACCGGCGACGTCGCTCCAAACCCAAGTGCAACTTTCGGCGACGGGTGACGTCATCGGTCGCAACGGCACTATAAACGCAGCCTTAGGCACACATATAATGTATTAACGTTTTACTGTTTGCCTTCGGTTTCCAGGTGCCTTAACTCTGTGTTTAACAAACCCAATTTGGGTTACAAAGACCCGTTTGGTTCTTCAATATGATGCTGGTGCTGACCCATCAAAGCGTCAATACAGAGGAATGTTCGATGCTCTTGCAAAAATTTATAGGAATGAGGGCATACCTGGGCTGTACAAGGTAAAGTGGTTTTATGGTTCTGTCTTGCTGGGCGTATACGATGGGATTGGACTTGCGCTATTATTATTCCAGCACTCAAAGTCGCTGTCTTGTATGTTTTTAAAGGGATTTGTACCAGGACTGCTGGGAACTTCCCATGGGGCCCTTCAGTTCATGGCATATGAGGAACTAAAGATGGACTACAACAAGCATCTCAACCGTCCAAGCGACACAAAACTGGTAAGAAATGCATATGTCAGACTTTAGTGTGTTCTGTGATTAAATAATGACATTTGGGGAAAATGGCTCATCCGGTCTTAATCCAGGCCCCCCTTTTATAATGCACTTTGTTATTGCCCTTGTATGTAGTGCTTTCTCTTACTGTCTATGCAGTGAGTCTCAGAAAATAAATCTGTTCCTCTCCTTTTTCAGCAAAGTGAAGTCGTGGTTTATTTGTATTTTTTTTTAATTAAACCATGTTCCTATATATAATGTAGGAACAAGTTGGTTAAATTGGAAAATGCTAATTACAGTAGTTCTCTTGCCTGCTATTCTCTGCTGTCTGTGGGCACGCTCCGTAAATACTATGGGACAGATTCATCAAGCTCTGATGAGACGGTATCCTAGCGATCTGATGTTTAATTGCTATTGTCTTGAGATGACATTAACACCGAATATGATGCGATACTCTGTATCAGTGATTGGTGAATTCCTAGGTTATGTAAATCAATGCGGCGATAGGTGTGTTTAGAAGCAGGACTCTGTGTCACTACAGGATTTTAAAGGGGCATTTCCTCCTAGGACCAAAGTGAACTAGTTCCAGTGGCCTGTTTAAGGGGTCTTATCTGGGTTTTAAGGGGTCTTTTTTTTTTTTTTTTTAATCCCAAAATCTGACACCTACTGTATGTATAAGTATTTTAAATGTATTAGTTAAACTTGAGGTTGTTTGTGTCGTATGGCTTCTCCTTTTTGTGTGAGCTCACCGTGTGTTCAGCAAATACTTGAGCAGAACATAACACTTACACACTCATATCTGGTGGATTTTCTTTTTGTATAAATAAAATGGTTTGTAGAATGGTGCACAGAGATGCAGACTTTAATGCATCTTATTGAAAATAAGTGGTATTTTTATGAGCACATTCACATGTCGAGACAGGTCCACAAACCTGCCTTTGCCCATTATCCCTTAGCACACAGTGCTTTCACTGCAGCCAGGGATTCTGGGTAATGACATGAGCACTCACTGTCACTTTTTGCTCCTTATCTAATTGAACATAGATCTCTATAAGCTGCAACCTGCCGTATTGCACAGTTTTCACACAGCCTAGGTTAAAGAAGTGCAGAGCCAGTAAACATACTAAGACAGCTGTTTGGGTATAATATGCTTGTCATGTAATGCCTAGTGCAAATCTGGGCATAATTGGAGCAAAGTACTTTGATATATCGGCACAGAATTAAAATGCTCCAAAGTTGCCTTGATGCAAATACTCCATGATTTGACCATGTGCATAAAATGTAACACCAAACATGGACAGTTCTTCTTCTTCTTCCCTCCTTCCCTCCTCATATTTGTAACAATAATGTGTGTGTGTGTTTATAATAAATACGTTGGAATAAATTTATTAACATTGTACATACACGCGCACGCACACACACATTGTAGCGGCGCAAAATCTTTATTTTCCTCATCTTACCCGCCCCTCCCCCCCGTCGGCCGGTTCCACGCTCACTGCACCATTATAGAAAGGCTGACTAACCTCAGCCAACTATAATTGCCGCGTGTGTGCACGGCGCAGCAAGCGCGCCCTCTATGGAACAGCCCATACGCCTCCCCCAGCCTTTAATTTAAACGCCATGGGGAAGAGTGCAGGGCCTCTGTAACCACCCGCACCCCCCCCCACCGAAAAATTCTCGCGTCCACCAGTTTGCGCACCGCTTATCTAGTCCATACTAGAGGCGAACGCAATTTTACCTCCACCCGCTGTATTTTAATGTACTGTTAACACAAATTAGCAAGTGATTTAATATTATACTGCATTTGGCAATTTTAGGCAGTAGTTACTGGCTAAAGTGTGTGTGTGTGTGTGTGTGTGTGTGTGTGTGTGTGTGTGTGTGTGTGTGTGTGTGTGTGTGTGTGTGTGTGTGTGTGTGTGTGTGTTCTAAGAAATAATATGCATTTAGAGTATGTTCCTGCTGACATGGAATTTTCCATGATGGGGTTGACAGGCTTGAATCATTTGTATTTTTTATTAAAAGATGCAACTAAATGGCTCCTTTGTTAGATTTAGGTTCAAAATGTGGAATTACATGGCAGAATATGCTATTGATGTAATAGTAAAAATGTTGCGTTATCCGTAATGACTTGGCTGCACATTTTGCCTCTTGTTTTTCTATTCCTTTACCCATTTGCAATAGCCACACTGAAAGATAGAACGCCTCAAATGATATTTGTTGTTTTCTGGGGTAAAGACAGAACCGCAATCCTAGTGTGCCATTAAACGACATGAACCGGTAACTTGTGGCGTTATATTTCCAGAATACTTTGGAATATATTGCAATGGCTGCACTCTCTAAAATATTTGCTGTCGTTGCAACTTACCCATATCAAGTAGTGCGTGCTCGTCTGCAGGATCAGCACAACAGGTATTCGGGAGTCATAGATGTCATCAGCAGGACTTGGAGGTAAGCACCAAACATCTACCATAATGAAGCTTTAATCCAGTGGTTCCCAACACTTGAATCTTCCCTCTTTTCTCTCCCTTGTCCCCTTCCCCCACCTCCCAGAAAGCATTTTTGTCCTTGTCCCCCCTGTTTTTGTATTCGTCACACAAAGAAACAAGTCCTGGTGTTAGGGATAAATAAAATAACGTTTTTAAAATAATGATTTCACATGAAATATATAAATGGACCATTGATACAGGAAAAGTACAAATTTTCTGGGCCCCGTCTGTCTTTTTCACCTAGTGTCTTGGTCTCCCTAAGCCACCATCTTGAGTCTTCTTGGCCCCCCCATGTTGGATAACGCTGCTGTAACCCGTTCATTGAAGGTCTCTTCTGTGCTGAAGAGGTTCATTCAACTCATGTCCTGTTTTGAAAAAGTCTTGAAGGGCTATTATTAATAATTAATATTATTACATAGAATGAAACCAATTAAGGCTGCAGAACAATAACAATTCAGTTGTCTCAGTAAATTGCATCAACGGATGTTTTTTGCTTGCTATACCGTATCTGGGGTTTAGGTAAGGGGTTAATAAAATAGTTTGCCCATTTTAAATGCAATAGTTTGGTGTGTAAGCATTTCACCATGAAGCCCGGTTTGGCTTGGCGACATTGATTTTTTTTTTTTTTTTTTTATTATCTTTATTGGTGGCTTATTTGTCTGTTTTCCTTCTGTTTCTTTAGGAAAGAAGGCGTTCATGGCTTTTACAAAGGAATCATTCCCAACGTGCTGCGCGTGACGCCTGCGTGCTGCATCACCTTTGTGGTGTATGAGAATGTATCACGCTTCCTATTTAACTTTAGGAAGGAAAAAGAGTGAAACAAAAGTTGCAACATTTGAAATGTTTTTTGTTTCCAACGCTGGAAATTGGCGTTACCTGGAGCTAAGAAGACGTTGAGTCCAAGTTGTCCAGAATACAATGTGATGGGGATACCCCAGGACTGTAACTTGCGCTAACAACTCTGAAGGCGAGCAGAGAACATACGTGACTTAAACCTCTTCTGTTTTGGGCTTCATTTTAATACTTGTCTTTCCCAAGACGGGAAACCGGTTTCTCTTATTTATTTCTGGGTTTTAAAGTGATTGTAAAATTGCTTTTGAAAGCTACGGAAATGTAGATTTTCTTGTAAAATTGCATCAGAACATATGGGTCCCAGTATGGAATATTTTTATACAAAATAATTTTTGTTTTAATTATATTGCCGTTTACAAGCAGCAATTGAATGTGTCAAATTAAAAGTCTTGATTGTGCGGAAATCTTTGTATTTATTTAATAATTTTTTATTTATTTTTTATATCGTATGACCCCTTCCGAGTTACGTGACCTCCGGCACAGCGTGGTCACATAACCGTACCAGCCCTTAACACAGAAATGCAGTCATCCGCTGCTGGTTCCCTTCACTTCAGATTGCGTCCTGTGCGCTCCATGGGAACAAAGGACGTAATAGAAGCTGGAACAAAAAATGAGTCTTCGGGTATGACGTAACCACGACATCATGGGGTACGTGGAGTGACAGACATTGACGACGTGACTCGTTTTTCTGTTGCTGTATCTGGGCTTTCTTTCCTTTGCACTGTGAGCAGATATATCACTTTCCTGGAAGCAGTAAGATCCCACGAGCAGTGGAATACGGCAAACTGAAGGGAGGCGGTGAGGGAGATCGCGGTGCGGTGACCCACACATTCACTAATGAGTGATACATGCCCTTATTTTATTGCACAACTGTGAGTGCGCATTTTATACATAATGACATTATATACTCTCTTGATCTGTGCTATGTAGTTCTTCTATCTCTAAACACATTTCACCCACCACCATCTGTGCCATTGGATGGGAGTCCTGATCGGCACACATCCACGGGTCGCAGCCCTTCTTGCAAGTGCCTGTATTTCTTCTGTATCCTGTGAGTAGGCTGCACATAAGAGCCAAGAATACATATAGTGCCTTATCCCAAACAATTTAAGTGCAGATGTTTAGAGTGTCTGTCTTCTTTTCCCTTATATGCTCCCCCTGGACTGTTTGAGAAATACCCCTGAAAGCCGTTATAAACGCGTACAAGTTTTTCCAATTTTGAGATGAAACATTTGAATCTCGCCAATACCCCGAATAAAATCGCTCTAAATTCTTTCAGGCAACTCCCCTTTTATTTCATTTGATATACAAATCAGGAGCTTTCCATCCACCAGGGCTGTAACATTTTTGAGCTTGGTAGGGAAACCCTGACTCCTTTTTTTTTTTTTTTTTTTTTGAAGCGTCCTGCAATGAATTAAAGACGGCAGAGGATAGAATCTTTTTGGGTTATGTTGGTGCAGGCACAGTGTGGGAGCGAAAGCTGACAGGGCCAACGCTACTGTTGATTCTCATGGGCTACTATCCCTAGTAGTACCTAGGAGAAGGAGCGAACTACAAGAAATGCCAATCATTCTCTGATTAGTGGAACTCCATTAATACCTATTTTAGATGATAAATCCTGATACCTTCTCAAGTCAGGCTACGGGAAAAAAAACAGTTTTGCTTCTTAAGGCAGAGTCCCGGTGTCCGCGACGACGTGCGCGGTGCACACAATGTATGGCCCTCTGTGGGACCGGCCCCAGTAGCTGCCCGTGCCCCCCGCGAATTTAGTCTTTGCTAGTGGCGACGGAGTGCTGGCCACGTCACGGCGGCGGTTCAGCCAATGAGAGCGAACCAGTCATGTGACCTCATGGCCGCGCCCCCCTGTCGCATTCTTGTCTTTTCCCCTGGCAGCTTAAGCGCAGATCGGCTTTTACCCATGCACGTGCAGCAGCTGATACTGGGGCCGTAGCCTAAAGCTGCCGGTTTAAAAAAAAAAATCCATTCAATATGTGCATCAATACAATCTGCACACTGACACGTGATTAGCGAAGTTGCCGATCCGTTCTCGTGTGATCGATCGCTGAAGATTCGGCTCGGGGGTTCTTTATATCACCGTTAGGGCTGCAGAAGATTACCCAAGATGCAAAGTTCTGTGTGGAAGATCATGTGACCAGACAGGCACTAGATACAGTTGGTGCACTGCTAGAGAGAGGGCAGGGCTCGAGCCTGCCTCAGAAGAGGAAGGGGATGCGACTTTGTAAATGGTTGCTATAGAAACAAAAGTGCTTGTTACATTAGAATACATTAAAAAGTCTTTAAAAATTGTAGCATTTAAAAAAAAAAAAGTATTTTCTCATAGTACAGAACTGATTTATTTATTTAAAAAAAAAAAAATAAACATGTAGGATATTGCTTGCACTGCAGCTTTAAGGAACTTACAGTACCATGCAATGCAAATGAGTTGTTAGCCATTAAAGGTACTGATGTATTTAATGTACATACAGTACACCACTAAGGCTTTAAAAATGCATGTCCAACAAATACCTAGAAAGCACATATTACAATTGTAGTGGTAAATATTTGCCGTTGTTGGCGATGGAAAGGGGGAAAATCTCATGAAATGTAAACATTGTAATCCTATTAGGAAAAAATAATCTTGCTGTTTATTCTGCTTCCCACAACTGATTTGATAAGGTATGTAGATAGATAGCAAGGGGCTGTAGGGTGTGTGAAACCTTTTTGGCAAGACTTGACATATGGAACTTTTACTGGTGGTGCAGCTGTCCAGACCAGCTGAGCTTTGAACATTATAAGTCTGTCAACACTACACAAATAGTACCAAGCATATGGGCAGCTCCATGGCTGATACTATACACCCCATACATCGGCTGATACTATACACCTCATACAGCGACCGTGGCCCCCTGCAGACGCACTTACCAGAACGCCCTCCTACTGTCTCTGTACGTTCTCCCTACTTACCACTTAGGCTGCGGCCAGGCAGGGAGCTGGCGCTCGTGCGCTGCGCCTTGCTCGGCCGGGCGATTTGTGGCCAGCTAGTGCGCACTCGTCTGGGAGCGCAGCCACGACATCACAGAGCTGGCTCGCCGTCATTGGGCGAACTGCTCACATGACGCGCTTGCGAGCGGCAAAATCAAATTTGCATCTAAGCGTTGAGCATTTTTTTTTTTTTTTTTATAGCATGTTCTTGTATAGCGCTGCTAGTTTTACGTAGCGCTTTTACAGAGACATTTTGCAGGCACAGGTCCCCGCCCTGTGGAGCTTACAATCTATGTTTTGGTGCCTGAGGCACAGGGAGATAAAGTGACTTGCTTCAAACTCAGTGCCAGTCAGTGTCTTTACTCACTGAGCTACTCCTTCCCCTACATTGCCCCAATTTGTTTCAGAGCAGCCAGCGTGAGTGCGCCCGCTCAGCGCTGCCGAGGCCTTAGATTGTAAGCTCTTCAGGGCAGGGACTCCTTTTCCTGTTACTTTTTATGTCTGAAGCGCTAATTCCCATTATGTTTTCAATTATGTCACTTGTATTACTGCTATGTACATAGATGGCGCTATGTAAATAAAAACTTACATACACTGTGGGGGAGAATCAGCACTTTGCACTCTAACAGTAATTATTAGGAACTTGCCACCGGCCAATTTACATACAGAAAACGGGTGTATTAAATGACTGTTGGCATGGCCTCATGTTTTCTTGTTATGTCAAACGTGATGATAGTATCAAGCTGGTACCTAAAGTCAGCAGAAGCAGGGAAATGCTCTAAAGAAAATTAAAAATCAGTTATTTGAGTTGTTTTGCCTTGACAAAAGTCCTATATTATTTTTTGCTTGGTCACGGGTGTGTTTTATTTTAACAAAGAGTCTATTAAAGTTTTCTTTTTAGTCACTTCCATACTCCTTTAACACAATCCTCCCACTATTATCCTATAGTAGCTAACATCCACCTACTGTAGCTGCTGCTAATCAAGGCACACAGGTTTCGCTGTATATCGCTGTATTGACTCCTGAGGAAGCGATACACAGCAAAACCCGTTGAGTCCGGCTATCTGGTGAAGCAGCAACATCCAGAGTGGAGGCCTAGCGCTGGGAGAAGTGCCACTGACGTCATGCGCGTCATCGGGCTACCGGATCTTGGAACCCGGAAGCAGCAGAGGCCTGGAGTGGGTGAGAGCGCGACTCAACCGGCTCCCGGGAGTCACGCGGCGTCTGTTTACATCTTTAATTACCGTACCATGTGACTACCTTAATGTAAGGCAGCAGTGTAAGGGGGCCTATGTTGATAAATGTATACCTTTTTGAAATACCGTCTGCACTATCCCAGTCTCTTCTTTTTCTTGGGTACTGCTGAACCAAGTATCCATCCACCCACATTTGCCACAGTTTTGGATATGCTATCATTACACCGTGTGTGTGTGTGTGTGTGTGTGTGTGTGTGTGTGTATATATATATATATATATATATATATATATATATATAAAATGTTTTTTTGCAACACCTATCCTCCTTGGTTTGCAATACTGTACTATGTCCATTTCTCGCCTTCTCCTTTGGTGACACATCCCGCGCTCCCCTGCTGTTTTGGATACTGACTGGAGGGCATCGGAACGTGTCCTGCTTTAGGGTTTTCGAGCGGAGGAGTATACTGTACATATATATATATTTATTAATTATTTCACTGATATCACTTGATTTCACTGTTTTATAGTTTGTGTTATTGAGTCACTTATATCACGATTTTATGTAAGACACTTATTTTTGTTTTTCACATTCACTTCCATATCACATGAGTTTTATTGGATTACATTCACTTCACTAGTGTTGAGTGCCATACAATTATTCTTTCCACTAAAGCATGGCCTAGCTGGGGGTGTCAGAGGTTTTAGTAATACTGATTTTAAATGGATTTGTTTAACCGTCATAATTTACTAAAGTATAAGCATATAGTCTTGTTATACTGTATATAGCTGCCTTTTTATATACATAGCCTAGCTCAATCTTTGTCAACAGTGGTTCCGTGGTATACGAGGCTGCGGTGAGAGTCAAAAGGCTGCTGCGGGATTTCCCCGATCTTCCAGAGCTGGGAGAAAGCAGGGACGTTGCTATGGGGCGGGGCAGTTTCCTCCATCCTGATTGGCTGCGGCTGGGTAATGGAGCACATGGCAGTGGGGGTTAGGGGGGGGGAGAAAGGGGCCACGCAGAGGAGGAAATAACATGGATAGGCGAGAGCGTGAGTAGGGGGGAGGGGGGTGTACTATGGTAACGGTGCAGAGAGGAGGTTTGAGAACCACCCTAGCTAGTCATCTTACAGGTCTTTGGGTAGATGAAATATAACTGATCAATTATGATGTGGCTCTGCACATACCATGTAATAGTCATTTTGTGACAAACACTCTTGCATGCTAATTTATATATTGCTGAAAGTGACACAGAGCGAAAACTGATGGTGGTATTCAACATTTCTTATGGCATTTTAATGAATAGGCATCTCCAATTTCTAAACCTTAATATGTTTTATGCCCAACTAATCTGTATATAGTATGTGAGTGAGTGACATAGGAGCTTAAACCGGTAGGTTTCATAAACTCACCCAGCATGCATAGTCATTTTAAATGTCATTTCTATAGGTGCACTGTAGATGTGTGCCCTATATAGCATGTATGTAAAGCGAAAATGTACTTAAAGTGAAGCACTACCTTTTTCCCACTTATCGATGCATGTACTATAATGCAATCATCATTTCCGTGCATAACTGATGTAAATAACGCATGTGTTACAGGCTCTATAGTAGCTTCGGTACAGGTAGGGAGCCAGTATTGCTGTTCAGGACGTGCTGACAGGCGCATGCGCGAGCTGCCGTTTGCCTATTGGGCGATATGTCCTTACTCCCGAGTGTACTTAAAGTGAGTGTCCTTAAACCGGGGTATGCCTGTACAGTGAGGGATATACAGCAGGTTCTGTGGTCCTAAATGTTTAAAGGGTTCATCCAACATACCTGGTACATTTTTTCATTTTAATTTTTATACAACAAATCCGTGTAATTATCTTTTTTAGAAGCTATCCCCTTCTAATTGTTTTACTTGTTTATTGCTTGTGAAAAACGAATGGTTAGCATTTTTTTCGGGGGAATGTTGGGTTCAAGCATACAATACCAGCTATGTGTTTATCTGTTTCATGATATCTTCAATATTCATCTTTGTAAAAAAGGGAAAAAAATCTCAGTGCAAAGCTAACAATTTAATTGGGGCATTAAGAAATGCCAAATGGGTCTTTTTCACCCCCAAAAAAACATTTAAATAATAATATATTTAGTAATTGTAAAAAAAAAAATCCTCCAAAGCATTTGATTACTTTGAAAATTTAAAAATAAATAATAAAAATACCTATTGCCCATATTTTTAAAGGTGGCAATCAGCTACATGCATGTAACCTATTAAACATCTGTCCCTGTCATTAATCCCCTTTTATCCCCGACAGGGCTGCCTCTTTTTATTACCTACTGTATGGCATATTCTGAGGGACTTGGAAGAATTGCCACAAGAGGGCACACTTGAGAAGTATAGAATATATATATATATATATTATATATTATATATATTATATATATATATATATGTATATGTATATATATATATATATATATATATATATATATATATATATATATATATATATATATATATATGTATATGTATATGTAAATACAACTGTATGCTCATCTGCATGTCTTAGGCAGGTCAGTGGAAGTGCTGTGTGCTGGGTGATAATGGGGAAAGACAGGGTTGCAGACCTGCCTAAGACATGCAGATGGGCATACAGTTGTATTTACATTAGCATATTTGCTTTGCTGTGGAGGGTTTTTGTCACTTTTTTTTACTCACCATAACTTAACTCAGTATTATATATATATATCTATATATATATATAGATATATATATTTTTTTAATATGTAAATATATACAAAATGCACCTTAGCCCTAGTAACAGCCATTGTGTTCGAATCTTCAGTAACATTAACTAGTTTTGAATATATGGAATTCATTTCAATTTTTTTTATACTTTTATATAGGAATATCTTTTTTGTGGTATTAATTGTCTCCTCCTTTTGAGATTCAACAATGTATGAATTCAATAATAAGGAATTTGTTCAATTTATATTGAGTTTAGGGTCTTAAATGTGCAATGCAGGTATGATCAAAATTATATGGAGATCGAATAGGAGGGGAGGATTTCTATTTTAAAAACATATATATGTATATATTTATTATGTATTTTATCATGTAAAGGATAATTGTGTATAACTGCTTGTATTTGTTATTGGCTCTTTCTTTGTTGTTTGTGTGCATATATGTAGTTAATTGTGGTCTTTTTTAGTCTATTACATGCGAGATGATTTTCTGCCAATCAAAGTAAGATCTGAGTTAGTTGAAAGATACCTGCCCATATATAAGGGGCAGGTCTCAGACCTTATGGATAACCACCCTGACATTGTCCTTACATAGGACATGTGACGTCACACGCAGGACGTGGTCCAGGCCCTCCCCCCCCCTTCCCCTTCTGTGACCTACAGGTGCACTGCTTGAGCTCCGCAGCGGGCAGTGGTGTAGCCCCAGGCAGTGGTGTTATCTGTCATCTCTAAAACCGGCTCCATACCGATGGGGTGCTGCTACCATCTACAGATTAGGACAACCTACCATCCGGTGGGGTGAGGGGGATCGTGCCATCTTTTATTCCAGACTGCATATTGACGTACGTGTTGAACTTTTATATTTATCTATAAAGTTATTATCAGTTGTATTGAATTGGTTTTCCTTGCGCTTCTCTTTTTTGTTTTTATGCGTTTGCTATCTCTATGGACCAGGACTACTCTAAGGTGGTGGCAACAACAGAGAAGAAGGAAAATCCAGAGAGGACAGTGCTCACCACAGACACCAGTCAATTCGAATGTGAGAACACTGGTGGAAACTCACTATTCAAAGGCAATGGCATCACGCAGAAAGGAGATTGCCATCAACCCTGCTAGAACTAAGGGCAGTCTTCTAAGTGCAGGAAGCTTTCGAAGCACAATTAAAATTCAAGCCTAGCAGAATACAGATAGACAATGTGGTGATAGTCACGTACACAAACCGTCAAGGGGGTACAAGAAGTCTGGCACTCAAGAGAAGCCATGAAAATACTATCATGGGCAGAAACCAACTCTCTCACGAGATTAGCAGTGCACATCAGGGGGATAGAAAATATCTTGGAAGACTACCTCAGCCATCGGGAATTTTTGCAAGGAAGTGGTCTCTCCATCAAGAAGTTTTTTTTTCTCAAGTAGTTGCAAATGGGGCGACCAAAGATCGAAGAGAAATGCAAAAGTAAACAGATTCTGTTCCCTCTACCGGAAAGACTGTCCAGAACATCTAGACAAGACACTGAAGTGGGATTTTGAACAGGCCAATGATTCCGCAAGTCCTCAAAAAGATCAAGTAGGACCGTGCGATGGTGGCAGCAATCATGTTGGATCTATCAGCAGAACCATGCTTGATATTAACGAACAGGGATGATCTTCTGTCTCAAGGTCCAGTATGCCATCCCAACATAGAAAAACTGAGATTGACAGTCTGGAAGCTGAAAGCAGATAATAAAGCAGCAAGGATTATATTCACTAATGATTGTAACAAGGTATCTACCTAGTAAAAAGATGACCTCCAAAGTTTGGAAAAAGTTCACTAAATGGTGCAGAGCAAAAGGCAGCAATCTAGAAACAGCGCCCATTAACATGGTCCTAGAGTTTTTACAGGAAGGTTTCCAGAAAGGTCTAAAACCGAACACATTAAAGGTTCAGATCTCAGATATTGGAGCAATCAGGATGCAACCAATTGCACATAGGCCTCTGATAAAGAGATTTGTCAGAGCCATTCAGGACATTAGACCTAGAGTCAGAGATCCAATTCCAGCATGGGATTTGAATCTAGTACTAAATGTTCTATGCGATACACTGTTTGAACCCTTACAGGAAACAGACATGATTAACTTGTCTTTAAAGGTGACGTTCTTAATCACAGTGACAACTTCTAGATGAGTCAGTGAAATATAGGTCCTTTCAATAAAGGAGTCTTAGATTGCATTTCATGAAAACAAAATGGTGCTGAGGACAATACCTCAGTTTCGTCCCAAAGTGTCATCTTTCTTTCACACAAATCAGGAAAATCCTTTTACCTTCACTGTGTCCGCATCCAATAAATGAAAAGGAAAGGAACCTAAATTCACTGGAAGTGAGAAGAAGTCTGATGGAATACCTGCAGAGAACTCAGAAGGTCAGAAAACCTGATCATATTGTTTTCTGGGAAAAACAAAGGAGAGAAGGCTTCCAAAAGAACTATTGCAAGAGGGATTATACAGACTATACTCTTAGAATATCAAACGTTCAATATGCAGATACCAACAGGCCTAAAAGCCCATTCTACAAGAGTGGTAGCAACGTTTTGGGCAGAGAACGCACAGGTGTCAGCAGAACAGGTCTGCAAGGTGGCTATATGGAAAAATATCCATACCTTTACATATCCATTATAAGTTGGATTTACAAAAATCCTAATAAGCAACCTTTGCTAGAAAAGTATTACAGGCTGTAATAAATACATTTCTTGTTTTGTTTCCATCCCTCGCTATTCCTGTAATAAAGCCCATGGGGCTGCTAGATGGGCGGAAAGGAAAGATCATATTTAGCTTACCGGAAATGTAATTTCCTTCAGTCCATCAGGCTGCACGTAGTTTTCGCTTCCCTCAGTCCATCAGGCTGCACATAGCTTTACCTTCCCTCAGTCCATCAGGCCGCACATAGCTTTCCCTTCCCTCAGTCCGTCAGGCCGCACATAGCTTTCCCTTCCCTCTGTCCGTCAGGCCGCACATTGCTTTCCCTTCCCTCAGTCCGTCAGGCTGCACATAGCTTTCCCTTCCCTCCGTCCATCAGCCTGCACATAGCTTTCCCTTCCATCAGTCCGTCAGGCCGCACATAGCTTTCCCTTCCCTCAGTCCGTCAGGCCGCACATAGCTTTCCCTTCCCTCAGTCCGTCAGGCTGCACATAGCTTTCCCTTCCCTCAGATTATGATTAAAATATATTTATGTTGAAGGGAACCATATGTCTCAAATGTATTTACCTAACCATGTAATGTATTACTATGAAACACACGGATAAATCTAAATTGAACTCATTTGGCCTTTTTGTTTACCTGAACAAATTTATTAGGAGCAAATAAATCGATATAGGAGAAATAATTATGATAAGCTGCGGTGCAACGGGAACCAGGAGGGACCCTAACCTCTCCCTAACAATAATGACAGTGCAAGTGGTTCCCAGCACTCAATGAGAGAATAGTCTAGAGATAAGCCAAACAAGAAATGTAATGAGGGAATAAATCAATCATAATCACATACAGACACTGATGTAACGTGATAGTCAAAAACGCGTAGGAGGGTGGCACTACCCCCGTGGGTGATGCTTATTTGATTAATAAACTTATTGATTTTTAACCACCTGGCTCCCTGGCAGTGTGCTGCTGTTCTCTTCTTTTTTAAATTGAGGCCCTCACTGCTCCCTTGGCTGAGTCCAGCGCCATTGGGTGCCTTGATTGCCTCGATGGTTCCCTTTATTGTAGTTTATTTGTAAATACAGACACGCCAGATGGCTTTTATCCATTCACCTTTTGTACCGGAGTCACTTTTTTTTTCTCTATCCAACGAAGGGTAATTTTGTAGAATCTTTTTATACATTGGTACTTCAAGACTTTGAGAAATGATGTAATAAATACTCACATATCAATAACAATCTATGCAGAGAGAAGAGCTCTTAAGGAACTTAAAGAATTCATTTTTTGCCAACCACAAAATAAAACATAGCATTTATTAAATACAATGAAATCATATTTCACTGTATGTCAATCTGAACAGTAATTAAAAAATAGGATGGTACTGTATGATAAAGTGGTAATGCTGTGAAACACAATTGCTTAATAAATCTTAATAGGTGTATAGCAATAACACAATATGGGGCTAATGAGCTGTGAGATATAGCTGGGGGCAGTAAAGGCTTAGCATTCATATATTGGATCAGTAAAGCACACAAATGAGGAGATCCTACAATGCCTCTGGTAACGCTCTCAAATTGGAGCGAAGAGAGGGTCACAGCCACTTAGTGATTGACTCAACAGCTGAGACACTTACAGTAAGAGAAGTATCGCACGGCATACTATGTAGCAGCAGTTGATTCCCCAGTCAGATCTGTGTATTTGAATAAAGCAGCTGATGAAACAATGGTTAAATAAAGCAGATCCAGGTACTAAAATACCTCTAGTAACGCACTCACAGAGAGAGATGGGCCAAAGTTTTGGATCCGCCTGGAATCGTCTGGTTCCTTTGGTCCATGAATCAATCTCAAAAAGTGCGATTCGCCTTTTTCGTATTCCTTTCCTATCACTGACGATCCACGTGGTGGATTAATAAACTGCAGTTGGATTGTTAAGAACATGCACTCAGATTAAATCCGAGGGGGGAGAGAGAGCAGATATTTAACAATCTCAGTGCAGATGTTTAACAATCCACGGTGCAGATGAGGGGGAGCGTTGAGGAGGTATGATGAGCGAGAGGATGGGGAGAGGGAGAAATAAATGGCAGTCAGTATTATTTTATATTACTCTGCTGATTTATTTAAAGTGTATGGTGAATTTTACACAACTTTGGAGAAAAAAGCCAAGGAGTATTTGAGGAAAAAAAAGCTATTGAATCTCATTGTGGATGGGTGCAGAGAGGTTCCCACCCTCTATTTTACGGTAAAGTAGAGGGTGGGAATCTCTCTGCACCCATCCGCAAAGAGATTCAATAGCTTTTCCAGTGGTGGCTTTCCCATTAGGCCCAGGACTAGGGTGGTAAAATACGGGGACGGCAAAAATGTCCACCCCCATATAGATAAGTAATCTATATTTTATATTTAATCTATATTTATATGTTTGCGGTATATTTAATTTTGAATCTACAAAAATATGGGGGCCGCTCATTTCTAGCAACGCAACTGATCGGTCACCTCATTTCCATGCATATAGCAATCATCAGAAAAAATGGCTCAGAAATATTGTTCTGAGCAAGTCTAAACAGCAGGGAAGGAATTGTTCTACTGAATCAAATATCGTGTAGCCAGGTCCCCGCTGGCTCCCTGGTTCCTTGTCACCCTCTCCCTTACCTCCGCCAGGGTGGGGGCTGCTGCCGGGGCGAGTGCATCGCCGGGGGATCCCGGCGACATCAGTTACAGGGCGCCGCCATGTTTAGAGTATTCACGCATGCACAAAGGCTCGTGCATGCGCAGAAGGTGTACGCCGGCCATGTTGGGGTTGGCATGACAGTGTGAAGAATCCACTCCTGGGTTTGTTTGGAGCTCACTCTTGCAGAGTTGGTGAGCTCTCAGACAGACCTCCCTTTGGAATTGCAAGCACTATCACCTGTGCTTGCAATCACTGCAGCTCTGTTTCTCTGCTCTGTCATTGGAGGAATTCCCACACACCCCTCTCTTGGGATTGGCTTTCTGCCCTTCTTATACTGGCCTCACCTTTTCCCTCATTGCTGAGCATAACCCAAGATTCACTTGGATGTAACTGTGTTTGCCACAAGCTACATTGCCTTAGCTTTGCCTTGTTCTTGAGACCTACTGCATTCACCCCAGGCAGAGGTCTGCTTCCTGTGCTGAAGCGCTGGATCCCCAGTGCCAGCCTTGCCTTGTTCCTGAGACCTGCATTTTCCCCTTGCAGAGACCTTATCATGGGCCGCTCCCGCTCCTCACCATTCCTGTGCTTCAGCTGCTACGCTGAAGCAGTGTGTACCTGACTTCCTGTTGCCGAACTCCAGCCTGGACATCAACTACCCTACCGTCTCCAACCCTGACCCTGGCGTGTCTATGGATTATCCTGGCTTCTCCAACCCTGACCCTGCTACGATTGACTACGGACTACGCAATCCTGAACCGACTTTGTGGTCTAAGGTCGGTGTATTCACATCCCCACCTCATCCCCGTGGTCCGGTCCTGGTTTGTGGCGAGCACGTCCGTTACAGACAGTTCGCGCATGCACAGGAGAACGTGCGACGCGGTGACCATTACACAGTCGCACATGCGCAGAGAAGAGTAGCGGCGTCCATTACAATGTCGCGCATGCGCAGCACAGATAGCGCACTCAGTCCTAATAGGAAAGAGGCTCTAAAGGACCTACATTACCCAGAAGCCTCTGGGGACTGCCCTTTCACCCATATCACCTGCTGCATTACAGCCAATAGGACTTACAGATTCTCCTGCTGCAAAAGGGATACATTGTTGCGCGCGGGAGTCAGGAAGTTAGTAGGAGCTGGGACAGAGAGAGGGGAGGGTGTATAGGTGCAGGGAGGCAAGTAGCCTCTGCACTAGGTCATAAGTCGCCCCTTAGGCCCCAGCTAGGCCCTACTCACCCTCAGCTTGTGGCTGCTACAGGGATGCCCCCTAGGATAGGGACAGGGTCCTGTAGAGCCAGCTTCAGTGAGGGTCACAGCCAGGAAGCGTGGAATTCCTGGCCACTGCTGTGTTGATGAATTAGTATCTGTAACATCAGAGGCAGAGACATTCTGATGGTGGATCACTCCAGGCGGGAGCTGCCCATCGCTGAGGCGGATCACGACGCAGGATCATCCGTCTGGATCAAGGGATCATTTCCAAGCTAAGCATCTGCACCAACTATACACCTCATCTTAGTGGGCAGCGCTGTTCCACACTTGGGTGCGGGACTCTGGGTACACGGTATTGGGGGAGAATAAGGTGTGGGGTAAAGGCCCTGTGAGACGACCGGGCAGTTGTGCTATTAGTGTTACAGTGGTGACACTATTGTTGGTGATGTTATTGTTGTTATGTTATTTATCTGCATACAGTAAACTGTTTTACCAATACACTGTGTATGTGGTTACTGTGTATGTGGGTCCTGTGTCAGGGGTTATTCTACACTTAGAATCCTGCACAGGTGGAGGCGCTGTTATTGTGAAGATCGTTCCAGGATACAACCCAGGTTCCCATCAGCAGAGGCTCAAGCCTCCTGTGAACCTGACAGGTAACGCACCACACCTAGTGATATGTGTAGTTCTCCCACAAAGGTCCCTAGATGAGATCGGGGGGGGAGGGGGGGGATACATGTGATACATTCGATAAAGAATATAAGATTCCAACTGAAACCAAATGGATTGATGATTCTCTTAAAAATGTCAAATCTTCTGATAGACAGTTTCTATTAAATAGTTCAAAAATGTGGAGTAAAGTGAAAAGTAACGAGTCGGGGCTTGATTTGAACACAAATAGTGTGGCAAAGAATTATTATTTTTATAGTTTATTTGTAAAGGGCCAGCATATTCTGCAGCGTGGTGCAATGAGTACAGAGATGTGCTAATTATATAAACAGAATGACATACAAATAAGGACAAAACATGTACAAGTGGTGTAACCACGCAATGTGTGGGGCCCTGCCGGCCGGTGAGGGAAATTGGGCCCGGTGGAGGCCACAGGTCGGGCTCAAGTTCCGCACCAGGTGATGCTGCTGTCTGGCTGATGCGGGGGTGGTGCTGTCACTCCACACACACAATTCTTCCTGCCTGTTTCCCCGCCCGCATGGCTGAGCATTCACTGCAGCAGCTCCCACACAGATGGGGTCGGAGCAGCCCTAAGCATCCCCCCCACCATCACCCCTGTGGTAAAATTCTTAGAGGGTGTTTGTGTGTGTGTGTGTGTGTATATTTTGTATTTTATTTTTTACATTGCATATGTTATGTAGCACTTGTCCCCCCTCTTACGGGAGATCTGGTATCTACGTGGGGTGCTCTTGTGCGGTTTAGCTTACCTGTGGTCTTTCAGAAGGTCTGAGGGCTCTCTGCTGGTACTATATCGAAGCAGCAACAGGGCAGGGTTTCCTTCTTATGGTGCAGCGACTCCATCCCATGAGGGTCCTGGCAGAGGCACGATTGTTCCCCACAGACACATACTTTCTCCAGCAAAACACTGAGACCAGGGCTGCCAACAGAAATGATGGGGCCCAGGACAAATGAAAGACCCCCCCCCCCCTGCCCAAACCAAAGCCCACCTACCATGAAAAAAAAATTGTTGCGTGCAACTTTTACTTAACTGTTTTCTTCTTATTGTAATACGGAAAAAAAACATTACAGTGCAATCTGTTTATTTTAACGTTTTCAACAAAAGACAAAGATACCCAATGCTACATCCAATGAAACAAAAGGCCTGTGGTGAGGGGGTGGGGGTGAAGTATGGGCCTGGGTGGGAGCGGTTAAATATGGGTGATTGACTGCCTGGGTGGGTGACTGACTGTCTTTACTGACTAACTGTCAGGGTGGGTGGGTGACTGACTGACTGCCACAGTGGGTGGTTGACTGACTGACTGCCAAGGTGAATGGGTGGGTGACTGACTCTCAGGGTTTTGACTAACTGACTGCCAGGGTGGGTGGGTGACTGACTGACCGCCTGTGTGGGTGACTGCCTGGGTGGGTGAGTGACTGACTGCCTGGGTGGGTGAGTGACTGACTGGGTGGGTGAGTGACTGCCCTCGACTGCCTGGGTGGGTGAGTGACTGCCTGGGTGGGTGAGTGACTGCCTGGGTGGGTGGGTGACTGCCTTGAGTGACTGACTGCCTGGGTGGGTGAGTGACTGACTGCCTGGGTGAGTCAGTGATTAACTGCCTGGGTGGGTGAGTGACTGCCTGCCTCGAGTGACTGCCTTTGAGTGACTGCCTGGGTGGGTGAGTGAGTGACTGCCTGGGTGGGTGAGTGAGTGACTGATCGCTGATAAAATCAGACGCCTGCAGATGTAGACAGTAAAGAATCCTCCTCAAAATGTGCTGCTAGAAACACAAGGAAATCAAGCGCGGTTTAACATAAACCGCACTCTATCCTTCTAATGCCTTCAACTCGTACTTTCTACTGAGAAAGAAATTGTGGGAGCGGTGTGTGAAATACAGCAAATGTTATGCAAAGTATTTCACAGTATGAGAAACGCAAGTATTGAAATTGCCAGGAAATGCAGAAAGTGTTAAAAATAGCAAATTCATTCCGCCAACAGGGACATGAATAAATTGAATGTGATAAAGAATAAACCACGTTACATCAATAATGGTAACCATAAAAAAAAATACAAAAAATGATTGGGCCCTGCACTTTTTCTAAATTGGTAATATTAAAACTACCAAACGTTCAGGTTTACCGACAGTCCAATTTTGCAAGAATCGTACAAATACTTCAAGAATAACCACAGATTGATTGTAAGCTCCCTAAAGTCTACTGTGTAAAGTGCTGCACACATTTAGAAATATACATACATAAAATCCCCCAAACTGTGTTTTTTTTTAAGTAGACGATTGCAGATCCCATCCTCTGTCTCCAATCTATTCCTGTGTCACAAAATGTTTTCCCAGTTGAGCCGTCAACTTGAAGTATTTGGCACCTTTAAGTAAAATGTATCTAGACAAATAAAACATAACCACATTTTAATTTCTATTTTTTTTATTTAAAAAAAAAAACAAGAACATCATGATAAAGTATTTCCAATGGACTGGAATGAATCAGTATTTATTTGAAGATATAAAATAAGATGCAACACACAGTAACAACTAGGTAATGTGTCATTCTGTATTTGCTAATAATTAACCCTTCCAGAGACCAGAGCTGAGGCCCTAAATAAAGTCTAATTCCCCTGCAGTGTATGGGAAGCCACTCCTCGTCACTGAAACAGTTAATCCGGATAATAACAACATATATTGATATTGCTAACATGGATTGAAGTAATTTTAAATTGTTACACGTACGTAAAAAAAAGCACCACTGATTCATGTTTTTATATTCATATAGTACATATAAAACCATTTTATTTCCATGGCTGCTAACTTTCAATGATCTATAGAGGTAATATTTGCTGCACCTAGAAACAAATGTGCAAAACATTTTTTTCAATATAAACAGAGGCTTGTTAAAAAAAAACAACAACAAAAAAACACTTTATTTTGGCAACTCTTCAATAATGATCCGAGACACAGAATTCCATCCTGTAGAAGCGTCTCCTCTCGGATAGTCAGCGCAAGTACCCACCCAGACCGCAATATCCACTAGTCCAGAGCTAATTCCTTCACACAGTCCCTCCACTAGGAAAGAGATACAAAGGTTCTGTTATACTCATATTGTATGCAAAACAGGGGCAACCCGTACATATCAGGTTTAAATAATGCAGCGCACACGGGTGCTGAGCTCACCACTACAGGCCTCTGATGACAGAGATATGTACCTGTAAAGGTAGCATCAGCACCACCCCCTCCCCCCTCCGGGGAAACAAAATGGCGACGCAGCTTCCTATTAGCCTGCGTAGAGAGGGGGAATTTACACAATCAGGAAGTACCGGCGCTAGTGTTCCCAGTATGTATCTCGGAAACCAGGGGGGGAGGGGGTTGGGGAATGCATGCAGTTCAGCTCCAGAGACTCTCTGCTTTTCACCTATGTTAAAACAGCGGGGCCTATAGGGAGGAACTGTTCCATTAAAGCATTTTACCAGTAATTGTATAGTAGTGTGTTCAGGTCCACTTGTTTTAATGTATCTGTATCTTTTCAACTTAAAATTGTTTATGCAGCTAGAGAAACTATGCAATTGGCATCAAGAGAAACCCTCAGGGAATGTGGTAAAAACAGATGTACAACCTGTAATTTTATGGTCAACAATTAGAATTTACATCCCGTACTAGCTGGAAAACCTTTCATATAAAAGGATTTATAAACGGTGGCACCAATTTTGTTGGTGCCACAGAAAGAGAAAAAAGGAGCACCCCGGAGATGCCTGAGAGATATGCTAATAGGAGTCATTGAAATATAATTTGCATATGCTATTGGCCTCTCCCAGTTATCTCAGGTGTGCTCCTTTCTGTTTCAAGGTGGGTTGGAGGGGATATATATATGTGTATGTACTGTATGTATGTACCGTATGTACGTATGTATGTATGTGTAGCACTTTGGGCTCTCATAAAGCGGTTTAGGACGTTTGGCTGCCGGCGCTCAGCCGCATCACAAGTCGCCACTGGGAAATCTCACTGCTGGACATGTTCCCACTTCTTCTTGACATTTCTTCATCGCCACCATCTTTACATGTCCCGGCCGCCGCTCTGAATGTGAACGTGCCAGTTGTGAATGAGCCCGCTAACCAGAACACTCGGTGCACTCGCTGGACCCTCTCAGACACACCCGCCGGACTCTGGATCTGGCAGGCACACTGAGAGGGTGTGGCGGACGTGCTGAGTGTCCTGGTTAGCCGGCGCACTGAGACGGTCCGGCGGACGCACTGTGTCCTGGTTTGTAGGCACAATAACAACAGACACGTTCACATTCGGAACGGCAGCTGGGGCATTTAAAGATGGTGGCAATGAAGAAATGTAAAGAAGAGGTGGCATGTCCAGCGCTGAGTTTTCCCAGCGGCCACGTGCTATGTGGCGGAGCGCCGGCAGTGGCTTGGCTGCGGCCAAACGTTACATTCCGCTCATAAATTAGGACTCTCGAGACACGGATGGATCCAAACCGTGTTCACCACATGGTAATGGGGACTGACTAGATCAGCAGTGGTCAACTCCAGTCCTGAAGGGCCACCTACAGGTCAGGTTTTAAGGATAGGCCTGCTTCCGAACAGGTGGCTCAATCAGTGGCTCAGCCTTTGCCTTAGCCACCTGTGCTGAAGCAGGGATATCCTGAACACCTAACCTGCTTGTGGCCCTTGAGGACTGGAGTTGGCCACCCCTGGTGTAGAAATTACTTACACTTGATATAATACCCATTTTCCCTACTTGGTTCTAAGTGCTAACGCTCATTATCTGCTACCCTCGTCTACCTTTCAACGGGCCTAAAATGCATCGGAAAAGCCATGTAGCACGTAGAAAAATATACTTTCAGAGTATATAGGTGACAATATGCCCTATTTTCATACTAATTTAAAAACACAGGATAACTCTCCCTGCAAGTCTAATGCCTGCAGGCTCCTCTCATACATACCGGTGGATGTGCGGTGAATGTTAATTGTGGAGTTGAATTCCACGCTGCCTTGATCTAAGTAAATGATGGCTTCAATGGGAAGGGGCCCTGCACATTCAGCTCCGTTAAATGTGAAATACCAGCGCTGGCAGCAGGCCGTCTTACATTTGAGGCGGAGAGACCCACTGAAAACGACTCTCAGTGCGCTGTGAGAGCGCATCTTTGTAAATGTACATTCCTTCGAAAAACAAAACAAAAAGAGAGAACTATATTTGAATATTGCCGGGTGTAACTTGGCACGTGCATATTCCTCCCCATCCATTCATTTTGAAGCCGTGTACAGATACTGAAGACATTTGTTGCAGAGTAAAGCCTTCTGTTTTGCCGTTGATAAGAAACTTTGAGATAAAAGGGCGGTCCCGCTTGGCAGAAGACATTGGATTTCCAATAATAAAATGATGGCATTCAACCACCTCAAATCTTCTCTACCTTTTAATAATTGTCTCAACGATATTTAATTGCTTGGGAACTGTAAGTCTGAAGACAACACTTTCCCATGTTGATATACGGTGTTGCTCTCGTTATGGGTTAACAATGAACGGAGGAAAGAACACAGCAGTACACCCAACATCGCCCTCTATGGTCAAATATACTTAGAACATTCAGCGATCTGCTGTTCTTAGTAGGCTATAACGGTTAATTTTACATTAATACTGTCTTTAAAAAAAGTGTCTTGGGTCCACAACTTCAGCCATGACCTGGGTCAAGGCTGGTTAATTAAGCAGGGGGGGAAAGCGGGTGTTGGGTAGTATGGGGGATGGTACCGGACAAGTTATGCCAAGCGGTTGCAGTTGGCTGAACCCTTTACTCCACTGGGACAACTATCCTGGCTATTTCTCAGTGTCAGCGGCTCTGTGTATGTCCAGGGTAAAAATGAAAGACAAGGCAACATGTAAAAAGAAACACACACACATGTTGATATATTCAAATCTTTAAATTGTTCAATATACCATTGTATAGCACTGTTGCTGTCAAACACCTCTTCTGATGCTGTCATATTAAATAGCATGTTGCTTTTCTGATAACATATTTATTAAAGATTTTACCAGGAGAAAAAAACATTGAGAGTTACCGCTCGTTTTAAAGTATGTTCTCGGTACAGCATATGGTGAGGACATCATTAGATGTGACAATTACAAACATGTTTAAAGTCTGGAACAGCAGGAGCCTTGAAAGATCTTAAACATAGAGCAGATTTGAAAGACTCTGGTAAATTGGGAAGGAAAAGCGAGTGGTTTCTTTATTGAACCTTGGGATTATAAACAGCCTTCTGGAAGTGGATCTTAGGTTATAAGTGCTGTGTAAAGTACAGGTAAAAAGCCTCCTCAGATAATTGGGTAACCAGAGTAATTGAAAGCTAGTCAGGAAAAATGTACCATACACTTGGACTCTAGGGATAACCAACCTAGTTCTGTTAACATATCACAATAATGGTGTGTTGTAGTTACATAATGAGACAAAATGGCACATCGGGTTGTAAAGCATGTCAAGTTTGCGGTGGTGAATTTGGGGTGCTGTATTATACACTATACTATGTCCCCATAGACAATCATTTGCATTTGCTGCGTAGGGTGATTTAGGCGAGATTTATTGTGCCCATTTAGTGTGCCGAATTCAGTATTGATTTTGGATGTCAGCTATATGCAAACCAAACGTTAGGTTGGAATCTAATCATGTATACATATATTTAAAGCAAGTAACTGAGGCTAGTTTAGCGTTACAGAAGGGAAAAATCCAGAAGAGCAACAGAAACGGTGGCAAATTAAAAAATAGAACAGCACCCAAAGTGGAATGAAAAAATGGCTTTATTCAGACATACAAATGGCGGTAATCTCCATAAGAAACCTCCCACGCCGAAGTGGCGCTTTGCCGCCGTTTCTGTTGCGGCTCCGGACTTTTCCCTTCTGATTACTCTACGTTGCAGTCCAGGAGGCACGCGATCGAGGGCTACGGGAGAACCCATTGCCGTCATCAGCGAGATGCTGCAATCACTGCAGCTGCGGCCAACACTGCACTGCGGATTGGGAAGTTCACAACTAGGAGGTGAGACGACTTTCCCCCACATCCAGGGCCTGGCCTAGGTGCTAGCCACGGACTCCTGACACAGACCCCCTCACGGCAAGTTATTATTGGAGATAAGACTCTTTGCCAGCACACTCCAGAGCGCAAGACAGCAAACCTTTACACATTGTAGATTAGTGTTACAGTTGGCTCTAATCAGCAGCTCTTCTGTTGTTGAAGGTTGACGGCTGAAATTTATATATGGTCTAGTAAGTAGGCATTTAGGGCTTGATTTTAATGGGGGGGTTTTCCCGTACACAATACACTATAGCATGATCACTGAAAATGTCAGATAACATACAGTACCATGTTAAAAGATATTTGAAGCAAAAGGTGACACACTGCGCTAATTTGCATATCATTTCCCAGAATCCCTGGCTGCAATGGAAGCGATGTAGGCTAGGAGATAATGGGGAAAAGCAGGGTTGCAGACCTGTCTGAGACGTGAATGTTGTCACAAGTGATCATTTTATTTGCTGTACGGTGGAGGTATTTTTGTCACTTTTTACTCACCATAACTTATATAACGTGTAGATAAAATACCAAAAGATTGGATTCTGCTGTGACAAGAAGATAAGATCCAACCTACCAAGGCGTGGTTGCAGAATTGTAGGCTGGTGTAAGGAGTCCAGTCCAGTCCAGGCTTTGGCTGGAACCCACCCTTACCTGGCTGCTGTGGACATTTTGATTACTGGCAGCCTGCTATATTGGCTGCACCTGTTCAAGGGCTTAAATAGCAGCCAGTTACTTCCAGCCCTTACCTGAGCACTGTATAGTTTCCCTGTGTTCCTAGCCACCTTGGGTTCTAGTAGCTGAGCCTTCCTTGTTCATGAGCTTTCCCTTTTCCTGTTGCTGTACCTAGCCTGTTGCTGAGCCTTCCTTGTTCGTGAACCATCCCTGTGGCTTCCCTGTTCCAGAGGCTAGCCTGTTCATTTGGAATCCCTGTTGCTGACTCCAGACCGTGACCCTGACCTCGCTGCCTGCCACCTGCCCTGACCCTTTGCCTGTTGCCTGGACTTTGTACCACTGCCACCAGCCCTGACATCCTGCCTGCTTACCGACAACAGATACTTTAACAGGACTCTGTCACTGGGCCCTGGTCGGTTAATTTGCATCCCTACCTCAGCCCTGCAGGTCCGCTTCCTGATCGGAGACAAGCACCGTCACAGCTGGTTCGTGACTCAGCCATGTTTCAGTAAGAACACACTTCAGCCATGTTTAAGTAAGAACACACTTCAGTCATAAGCAAGTAAGAACATGCTTCCGCAATGTTTCTGAAAAGTATATATAGAACATAGAAATGTGCATAAACACAATACATCGTCAATCCTCCTGCTCTTTAGGCCACCCTCTGCCTTATCAAAGTGTCCTTGTGAGGAAGTATAACGGTAGGTAAGAATACAGAAAGTGGTTTCAGTATCACTACTACCAATTTTGATATAAAGGGGTTATTTATTAGTCTTCTGGCTGCAAACTGGTTTAAAAGGTGGTGCACTAGTGTGGGTGCAATATCACTTACTGCGATTTTCCCAAGATCTATGCCATAGTTCAGTGAGCTCCATGCACATTGCTTGAAGTTGGGGGTCCAGGACTCTTCCAGGGTCTCTCTCATACATTCTCCTTTTTCTCCTCTCCCTCCGTCCCGTCCCGGAATTCCAGGCGTCCCAGGGATTCCATTCGCTCCAGGAGTACCATCTCGACCATGGGGACCCATAGGCCCTTGCAAACACCCATTATATCCATTATACTGCAAGACACGACATTACATTTACAAATTACACATGTTTAAAAAGTCTTACAAAACCGATGCTAGATATCACCCCAACTAAAAATATTTTCAATTTACATCTGCATTAGAAAGCACATGTTATTTTTATTAAAGGTAACGTGATGTAGGACTTTCTATACAGTAGCTGAGTACTGACTATGAGGTTACAAATACATATTACCTGTGCCATTTACCTTCAGTAGAAAATAGGCTAAAGTTGCTGACAACAAAAGAGTGCATATGCAATACAAATCATAGTCTATACTACATTAAATATGACTAAAAATACAAGCTGTATCAATCAAGTTTGTTTTGGACCAATGTATTCAAAGAACACATTATTTATTGTCGTCTCAAAAATCTACATTTATGTTGTATCTACAGTATATTATGTCTATATTTTTGTTTTAGTCTAAGATAATATTAGTGTGAATATTATACTCTGTATACTGTATATATATATATATATATATATATATATATATATATATATATATATATATATATATATATATATATAAATATATATATAGGTGTGTGCCTAATAGTCTACAACGGAGGGGGGCGGGCTTGCGACTACGCCTCCTCATTGGAACATGCTTATGCGCATGTGCGTACTGTTCACGCAGCGGGTTGTCAGGACAACAGGAGATGCGATCATTAGCGCATGCGCAGACCCATAAGATTCGCGCATACTTATTGACATTAGTCAGTGCTTTGTTTACATTGCTTGAGGGTGTGTGCCTAATAGCCTATGATGGAGGGGGGCGGATTTGTTTATACTCCGCCTTATATTACCTCTTTGGCTACAGAAGAGCGAATCGGATGTGAGTTTCTTGTCACGTGATATAGTTACATTAATGGATTGGTTGACTTGCATTTACTAACAGCTGATGATTTTTGTGGTTCAAAGAGAGCTTATTTGATTGGTCACCTGATTGATTAGTATGCACTGGTGGGGGTATAAGTTAGATTCACGTTCATTCTCACACTGCACAGCCCTGAGGAAGGTTCCGCTTCTGGAACCGAAACGTTGGTTTTCTGAGTGTCTACATCTTCAATACAACTTCTGAAGTTTACTCCTTGTGTGCTGTCTCTTCTTGCTGGACTACAATCTGGTAAATCGCATATATATATATATATATATATATATATATATATATATATATAGTGGTTGACAAATCACCAAAAAATCTACTCGCCACACAAAAAAAATCTACTCGCCACCTAGTACCAAACGTGTGCTGCTTGGGCCAATATTTACTCGCCCGGGGGTTAAATCCACTCGCCCGGGGCGAGCAAATGTATAGGTTTGTCGTACACTGTATATATATATGTATATATATATATATATATATATATATGTATGTATATGTGTATAACTGAAAACATTGTTTGTTTGCAGTGCTTTTGGGCAATCTGATTGGTCCGTCGGTCTGTCACTCCGCCTCTGGCCAATCTGATTGGCCCATGGTCCGGCCCTGCACGCCTCTCATTCGCCTGCGTGGTTCGCTGACCACGCCTACCCAACTGCCACACTCAGAAAATAACCTCAGTGCAGATTCATCCCGTGCGGATTACTCACCACCTGAGGTAACGTGCGCTGGTGAGCCACCCCCACCCCCCCAACACCACCCCACCGCCGGCTCTCCCCCCATCATCCCCCCTCACCCACAGCTCACCTCCCCGCCAGCTCCCCTCTCCACCATCACCCCCCCTCACTGGGACAGGGGGGGTGGAAAAAGCACTGGGGACAGGGGGGGGAACCGATCACCTGGGAGCCTCCAGCCTTCACTCCCGCGTGCCTCCAGCCTTCCCCCGCGCACGCCTCCTGCCCAATACCGCCATTCTTGGCCACTCACCCCCCTCCCAGCCTGGGACGGAGTGGAAGCGCCAACCCTGCGCGCACCTCCTGTCACAGCCCGGCAGTCTTGCGCGCCCCCCAGCTGCCAACTTCACACCCGCTCAAGGTAAGTCACCCACCACCTGTTTCCCTCCACCCACTGTTTCCCTTCACCCACTTTCTCCCTCCACCCACTCACCCACACAGTGTCTCCCCCACCCACCCAGTAACACACTCACCCAGTCAGTCAGTAAAGTCAGTAACCCACCCACACAGTCAGTGTTTGTTTGTTTGTATGTCCGAAGCATCGAAATCTCAGAAACGGCACCACGTAGCACAACAAAGCTTTCACTGGACATTCTGCTGCGGATTTGTAGGTCAACACAACTATTTTGAGCTTCCAATGTGACTCACCTCCCAAATTATGGACATTCTAGGCCCTCTGTGGTGAACCATTTCCCCATCTTTGGGACCTGCTGCACTCCATTAGCCTTCTTCTGGGTTCCTAACTTAAAGGGCACTTTCCCTACACTTATACTTAGAAGCAATACTCATTTGGTCGATGTTCTCCTTTGTGCTTTCCAGGGTTTCAAAAATATAATCTAAAACTATAGTATCCATACTTTTCTCAGTGAAATGTAGTCATTACATGCTGTGATACATTTAATGTACCAACAAGACACTTCTCCATTACATTGTAGATACAAAAGTGTGTGTACATTTTTCCGAACCTTTACAATTCTTTATGTGAACAATACTTGAAATCCAAACACGTATTGCTCCTTCTACCTCTACCAACAATATAGACCAGGGGTGCACAAACTGGAGGGTGCGCCCTCTAGGGGGCGGTAGATTTTCCGGGGGGGAGCGCAGCGGTTACAGAGGCCCTGTGCTCTTCCCAAGACATTTAAATGAAATGCCGGGGGATCCCACAAGGCTTCTGCAACTTCCCTTACCTTGTCTTCGTCGAAACGCGGAGTCCCGTGACGTCACGTTGCCAATGTGATGTTACGTGACCCTGCGGTGTCATTTGACGCTGGAGACAAGGTAAGGAGGGGGCGCAAGCAGGGGGGGAGCGCAGACGGGGCACAGACAGAAATGTTTGCGCACCCCATATATAGACAAAAGTGGCAATACATTCCCCACTCTGCATGAGAGCAATGGATTGTAAGTAAGCATTTAGGTGACAATGCAATGGTGCTAATATTTACCATCTCTATGCCTCTGTCCTCCCACACAAGCTGCAAGTGTAGCTTAATAATACAAAAAATTGCCACTGAGACTGGTCAATCCTGTTTGAATCCCAGTATCAACTTACCATATGAGAACTAACAAGTCATAATATCTGCCTGTGCCTCAGGCACACAACATTAGATTGTAAACTCATTGAGGTTCATTACGCCTGTAAAAACGTACTGTGCAGTATACATTGACAGCACTATATACTGTAAGAATTTTTTTTTTTTAAATCCTAAACTTCTAAAATGAGTGAAACATTTAATCCCCAAGTTGGAAAGAGGACAAGGTAACATTTCCCTACTGGCAGAATAATCCATGAGGGGAAGCTAAAGGGTTGTTCATCAAAATGTTTACTGAACACTACATTAATCATCTCCTTATTAAAGCGGCAATCCAAACCGGTGGATTTTTTTTGCAAATAGCTTTTTTTTAAATATAAAATTTAAGCAGGGGTTACCTCCGAACTAGGTGCCAATAGCCGCTCTCGGCTACCAGTATTCACAAAATGTACACTCTTCAAAGATTTACTGCCCTGAGGACCAATAGGAAGCCATGATGTCATTGGTGCAGCTTCCTATTGGCCCATGTGACGTGGGAGCTTTAAACATTAAAGCCTTGCTTGCTCAGTCGGAGTGGCTACCACCACCTGCTTCGGAGGTAAGTCCTCTGGAAGTACAGGGTCCCAGGAGCTGAAATTAATGGCGTTCAGCTCTGGTGACCCCCTGCTTTAATTCTATATATATATATATAAAAAACAATGAAAAACATTACAAATATATTCACCCCATGATTTTCTCCTTTAATGTTTAGCTGGGCTATTATGAGAAGAGGAGACAAGGGGAAACCAGAGGAGAGGAGAGTAATCCGCATGTTGAGTAGAAGAGAGGAAGATGGATAGGGGTCTGTTTATCAAAGTCTTCTGGTATTCTACATATAAGCAAAGCTGGGGCAAAATCAGTGCCAAAAATGCACTAGATTTATCAAACAAATAAACCCCAGTGCCTTTTATGGGTTTCCCTTTCTTCAATTACTCTACTGCTATGTTTTCCACAGTTTGTTCTTTCTACATTTGCAGCCTAGAGACTTTGACAAATAGGCGCCAAAGTGTGTCTGAGAAAGAGAACAAATTGAGGAAAGTACTATATTGTCCAGGATCTCCTGGTAAGTCAGAACAGAAGAAGCTTCCTATCTATATTGACTGTTCACAAAGGAAAAGGGTGGGACTGGGACAAGGGTGGCCAACTCCAGTCCTCAAGGGCCACCAACAGGTCAGGTTTTAAGGATATCTCTGCTTCTGCACTGATGGCTCAATCAGTAGCTCAGTAGTCGTTGCGGACTGGAGTTGGCCACTCCTGGACTAGAACAAAGTAAAGCACCATGTTTACTCAGTGCTGCTAAGCAATACGACACCTTAGGGGACTGTAAGAATGTAATGCGGGCCATAAGGTGTCTTATGACTTAGCACCACTTAGTAAATATGGCCCAGCATGCTTTGCAACATTTTCTCTTTGAACTGGCCATATTCCTTCCAGAGCTGTTATACCTGGCTATGTCCTCTCTAGAAGGAGCTGCAGCCTCCAGTCACTGGTCCCGTGACTGGGTAATGTGGGGACTTGATTACTTTGAAATATAGAATTGAATACCAAAGATCTAGTCAATAAGAAGAGGCAGACACACATGCTCTGCAATCTGAGATGTTTCCACAATACTCATTACTCACGTAGTATTTAAGATGGCTGGCAATGTAATAAATATCTGTCTGAGTCTCGCCAACTTCAATAACGGAGACATCGTGAAGTCGGGCTTTGTTGTTTCTCTAAGTCATGCTTCCTAGAGATTATTATAAATGTTGATTTTACCCTGGAAGTCGGGGACTAGAGGAAATGCCCTGGGATGCGGATTTGAAACCATGGTTTGGAAAATTTGAATCAATACGTAAAAAGAAAAACATAATGAAAAGGCCAGTATATCTGCCAGAAGACCTGAAATAACACCGTTCTCACTTCCAGCCAAAATACACTGATGACATACAACGCCAATGTGCAAGAGTGTACTTCTAAACCAATCCAGAGCGGCATTTTCACTGACTGCATGCATTATGATACCATCGAAGTATGTCTGCAAGAAAAGGCTACAGTGGTTTTACTTACCGTTGCCAACATATTTCAATACATGTAAAGATGTCAGCTAAGGACTTTCCAAACCCAAGGTAAAATCCACAAAAAGTAATTGGTGAAGACAATGGCCTCAGTCATATATTTAAGTAACTCGTGATAGTGAAGGAGTTAACCCCTTGGCTGCCAGAGAGGCCAGCAATGCAAAACAGATACGATTTTGAGGAATACATATATATATATATATATATGTATATATATGTATATATATATATATGTAATTTTGATACTTTTCAAAGGACCACTGGAGTGTTCTTCATAATAATAATTAAAAAAAACTGTATTAAACATATTGGTATTTTTTATTATAATTATTATTAATATTATTATTATTATTATTACGACCTCAATGATTGCACAATTCTCTGATAAGATCAGTTAGATATTATCACTTTTTTTAACTTTGAAACAGTGTTTATTTTATAGGCTAACACGGTACCATCCTGTGCAGGAGAAAACGTTCAGAATCTTAACCTTTCCGGTTGGTTGAAACTCTGGGCATTAAAGTGGAAATCCGTCATTTGTTTCTGATTTAAAAAAAAAAAAAAAAAACAGGATTGAAGCAGAGGGGTCTCCCCCAGAGCTGAATCCCATTAATTTCAGCTCCAGTGACCCCCAGCTGATGGAGGTGCTTACCTCCACAGGGGTTGTCAGTAGCCACTACAGGGTTCACATTATGGCGGATTTTCACAGCTCCCAGGCCCTGAGGGCCAATAGGAAGACGTGACGCAGAGAGATACCGGCACCCCCAAGGTAAGTATCTCTGGCAGCAGTGGGTCCCAGGAGCTGAAATTAACAAGGTTCAGCCCCAGAGACCCCCCCCCCCCGCCCCCTGCTTCAATCCTATGTTACAAAACAAGATTGAAAAAAAACCTGCCATAGTGCTTATTTCATGGCCCAGGAATGACCCGCACATCTCCCGCACATCTCCCGCACATCTCCCGCACATCTCCCGCACATCTCCCGCACATCTCCCGCACATCTCCCGCACATCTCCCGCACATCTCCCGCACATCTCCCGCACATCTCCCGCACATCTCCCGCACATCTCCCGCACATCTCCCGCACATTTGAAATAGTAATCGCTGCTAACAACAAATTTAAAATTAACAAAAACAAATGGAGTCTTTCGGCAGTAATCCCCTGAGAACAGGATCTAACCCGGCTATTAGTACTGCACCTACGCCTTCTACTTCCTGGCCATTAATGTTCTTTAGGTATAATTACTTAAATAGACATTGTTTAGTAATAAAGACATCAATAAACGTATATAAGAAGTGATGCTCTATGAAACATTACTTTTTTTTTCAAACCGACAATGCAATTTTTTTTAAATGGTAGCACCAATTAAAGGTCTCCCGAAAGGTATTAAACATCTCGGTGTAACCGGCTTCCTTGGAATGACTTAATCACCCTTAAATGACTTGTTTGTGATGGGAAAAATAAATGTGATTTTTTTTGTTGCTGTCGGGGATTGCTAAAATGCGTGCATGTCAAATACTTATAGCCCTGTATTCTGATCTTTTTGCCTATTGATGGCATCTTGCTGAAAAACAAAGAACACGAGAGACAAATAACATATCTGCAGGTTCTCTGATTCACAATAATTATTATCATTTATTTTAAAGCAGCAATAGTTGTTTCATTTTTGTAAAAAAAAAAAATTACGGTCGATTTCTGTGGACTCAAACACTTTGTTTGACGCAACTGGCGCAGATGAGAAAAAATTAGCATAGTGCATAGACGCACACAAGTGCCATTGAAGTAGAATTTGACATGTGCCAATTTTGCACGGAGCAAGCAGTTTGCGATGCTTGTGTAGCCCATGTTCCCCCCCCCCCCCCAGACACAGATCGTGCCTCTAAGGTGTATTGAGGGCTGGCTACATGTGTATGGTGGTGCATACCTGCTTGGAACAGGAGGGCCTGAGTCTCCCGCGTTGGTGTGGGGAATAACATGGCCAGGCTTCTGGGGTATATGCCTCCATTCTTTAGTGGTTGTGGTGCAGCGCCTCCATTCTCTGGCGAAACCTAGGGGATAGGTTGGAATCTTCCCAGAGAAAGCCCTGGTCCCAGGGCGAGAGATTCCAATCTCACACACACAGTCTCTTTATAAAAGCAGCAATGGTCTTTATTGTCCTTGCACAAGGATACAGCAACACTTCATGCACAGCGGCACACAGCAGTTCATATACAGCAGTGCACTCCAAATGTATAATTGCAGGCCTTTCCTCCTTTCTTCTCCTCCAGACTGCCCCTAGCAGGATGGGCTGGTTAGGGGCTTCAATACCCCAACCCCCACCTCCAGGATATACTCTATGGGTGAGGGTAGATCTCCCCCCTCACCCCCTCAGCAGGGTGAGGGGCATTGGTCCACGCACTACAGTGCTATCAGCTCTAATCTGTATGGCTGAGTGTCCTTTCTCCTGTTTCCAGCACTCTTTACTCTCACAACTATCACATCTTTCTCTTCTCTGCAACAGACTGTCACAGACTCTCCTCCTCCCAGGCAGAACTCTCAGACTCAACTCCCACTCCCTCCAGACTGATACTCCAACAGAACTGACTCTCCAACCGCTCTCACAGAACTGAACAGACACACAGAGGAGCAGCCCACTAAATAGATACCGCCCTGCCCGTTATGATGTCAGCAGGACCTCCCCTCTGTCTCAGGCCTGCTACAGAGTATGGGGCCTACCTCTATCACTCCAGGCAGGGCTTGGTGGGGGGAAAACCCATGATTGCTACTGGCGCCTGCCCTTACCAGGGCTTACTCCAGTAGGAGAAGGATTGGTAGCCCACTAATTGTTACAGGGGCTACACTTGGTACACAGTCCCCATGAGGAACTGAGCGAGCAACCAAAGATATACTTCTCTCTAGTGGTGGCCCTCAAATGAAAGGTTGATATTATGGTTATGTAGCCCCCTGTAAACAGCACAGGCTATACCTATCTTCCTCCTACTGTGGTAAGTCCTGTTAGAGGCAGGCACCAGTAGTAATCATGGATTTTCCCCCCTTCAAGCCCTGCCCTGAGTGATAGATGCATTCCCTGACTGCTGCGGGCGTGAGACAGAGGGGAGGTCCTGCTGACATCATGAGGGGTGGGGCTTAGCCTATTTAGCAGCCCATTCCTGTAAGTGACAGGTCTGTCTAGTCTGGAGTCTATGAGGGAGTGGACTCTGGAGTCTGTCCTGGGAGTGAGAGGAATATACCGAGCTCCGTCCTGGGAGCAAGCAAGAGAGAGAACTCTGGCCTATGACAATTGACGAACCAGCTGAGTTCAGGTGGCCCAATGCCCCTCACCCTGATGAGGGGTGATGGAGAGGATCTACCCCTGCCCAGAGGGGAACCTCTGAGGTGGGCACTGGGACATTGAGACCCCAGCACAGTCCATCCTGTCGGAGTGCACACTTGGAGGGAAGGAGAGGAGTAAGGCCTGTACAGAGTGGAGGGTCGTGATAATTGCGGACATTGCTGTTGTTGTTGTGGCTGCTTGTCACTACTTCTGCCGGGCGCTGCTCGGACCAATAAAGAGAGACATTATCTTTTTACTAAAGACTGTTGTGTGATTCTGGAGCATCCACCCTGGGACCAGGGGTCACTCTTCTATACGGGTCCTACCCCATACCTTGGGAAGGTATAGAGGATGGAGGCGCTGCACCACCACTGAAAGTATGGAGGCTACTACCCCAGAAGCCTGGTCCTGTGATTCCCCCCACCACCACGGGAGACTCAGACCCTCCTGTTCCACGCAGGTACGCACCACCCAGTACATGTAATCCGCCCTCACACACCCTAGATATGTCAGATGAGTCTAGGGGGGGGGGATAAGGGTTACATTTGGAGGCGCTGCTGAGATAAACAGGACAGGCTTACAGCAAGGCAGAGCAGAAAGAGTGATGTGCACTCTCCGGTCAAGTGCTGAGGAACGTAGGGCGCAATTGCACACCGGGGGTAGTCAGGGGAGCGTGGATCACCGCTCCCACACAGTACACTTTGGGCGCCCTAAGTGGGTGGCGTAAGAGGGGTGTATAGCTATCGCTGTCCTAGTTCCTTGAGGCAGGTAGTGTGAGGCAACTGGGGGGGTCAGCCCTAATAACTAGTCCAGGGACCATGGCCCAGGGCCCGCACTATGAGTGGCCAAAAGAGGGACGCCCGTACCTAGGGAAATGCCCAGTATGCTAGCTAGCACCCACAGAACGCACCACGGAGCACTGACCGGAACGAACATCGAGCACAGTACACACACAGAAGGAGTTCTGCCTGGCCTGGGGTACGCCACCTCATATTAGTGGGTACCAGGATAACCATGCAGAGCGTAATAGAAGGTGTCGAGGAGATTAGTCTGTGTCTAGGAGCAAATTACACCTTATACACTGAGGAGAGTACACAATTACATGTGGTGAGCGCATCGAAGATGGCGACCGTCACTACATGTGCTCTGCGGAGCAAAGAACCCTCCAAAATGACGACCAAGGCGCCATCAGCGGCCCAGCAGATAGCAGCCGATCTCAAATGGCGTTTCCCACCAATCCTGGAGAGCGCACGTGAATCGTGCAAATGAACTGTACGAGAAATGTGGCGGGAAATGTGCAGGGGTTTGGCGCCAAACCCAGATCCCCTGCAAGAAGGGCGGAGCGGCGCGAAAGCCGACAGCCCACCCACCTGTGCTGTGACTGGTCAACAAACCAAGTCGCGTCACACTGAAAAAAGGAGGGCCCCGCCTCTGGATTCCACCAGAGGGAGGGGGCACAAGGAGAGCCAATCCGGAGCATCCTCAGCAAAGGGAGGGACAGGAAGCGAGAGCGAAGAGCTTCACTTCTGTCTGGCATTCGAGGAGCAAGGAGCTGAAACACTGAACTGAACCCCTGAGCTAACCATGTCTGAGATGAGCACTACAATCTACCAACTGCCAGGAGGCTTATTGGTAGTGGAAGTAGCGGAGCACGAATACCTCCGTTGTTTGTGCGTTCACTGTGGGATACCGGGCGCGGTACCAAGCACCAAAGCACGATGCCCTCAATGTGGCACGTTTTATCTATGGCCGAACGAGCCATGGCCTTTGATCGAGACCCCGCGGGGTGCCTCTCCAGGAACGTTAACGGAGGTGGCGGAAGGTAAAGACAAGACTGCCCTGGTTCCCCGTTGCAACCAAACGGGAGGTACCAAGGCCCAGCCCGCTGCAGAACTGAGCGAGCTGGCGACAGAGAAAAGCGCGACTGCAGTGGAGGTACAGGAGCGAGACTGTTTCGTACCTATACCCACTGGTTGTATCGCAGAAGAATCCGGCGACTCCCTAGCGGAGGACCCGATCCTGATATCTTCGGAGGAAGAGGTTGGTGTGCCATCGGTGGCGATGCGCCTACCGGCGAACCACCCCAGCGGTACCAAGAAGGAGCAGACGAGTCTGGAAACCTTCCGACGGCGAGCGTTGGTGCGGCCGGAGGCCCGTAAGAATCCCACGGCCGTGGTGACTCCCAGTGCGGCGGAAACGACGACCAAGATCCTGGAGGATCCCAAGATCTCCAAACAGCAGCGGAGCGGTAAGGAGACTCCACCACCCCCTTACTCCCGCCAGGCAAAAGCAGCAACTGAAGAGGACAAGAAAGAGAGGCTTGCGGCCTACTTGTCCGTTCGTGAACCGGATGCTCCGCCAACGCCCATGCCGGTCCTCAACGCACTTCCGGTGCGTGACCACGGAGCGGACGGAGATTCTACGGGCACTGCTGATGACGTCATTTCCGGTTCCACCGGAAAACGAGGCCCGGAAGCGCTGTTCTCCTCGCGGAGAGTAGCCATGGCCGCTGCCCTGGCCACCCTACAGAGCCAAGGTCCATCAAGAGAGGCGCGAAGTATGGCAGAGAAAGCCCACAAGAAAGCATCCCTGGGTTGCGGTATTACCCGCTTGCTGGACAATGACATGAACGTTGCCTCTGCCGCAGCCCCTAGCTCCATCGCCCCGGCCACTGCCCCTGCCCCATCACGAGTGTTGCCACCGGGACCTAGCGGGGATAAACTAAGCAAATATCGTAAGTACTCCAAGGACTTCCGGGACTGGGAGTTGAGCGATGAGGGGTCGGATGGGGAGATACCTTACGACCGTGTGCTACCTGTGTCTAACCCTGTGCCGTTTTCCCTTGCAGCTAGAGGGAGAGCCTGAGGGTCACATACTCCAGCAGAGGCTAGAGCTAGGTCCAAGTGGGGACCATTGGATTCCACCAGAGGGAGAGTGTATCCCCCTGGAAACAGCACAGGCTATACCTATCTTCCTCCTACTGTGGTAAGTCCTGTTAGAGGCAGGCACCAGTAGTAATCATGGGTTTTCCCCCCTTCAAGCCCTGCCCTGAGTGATAGATGCAGGCCCCTGACTCTGCTGCGGGCGTGAGACAGAGGGGAGGTCCTGCTGACATCATGAGGGGTGGGGCTTAGCCTATTTAGCAGCCCATTCCTGTAAGTGACAGGTCTGTCTAGTCTGGAGTCTATGAGGGAGTGGACTCTGGAGTCTGTCCTGAGAGTGAGAGGAATATACCGAGCTCCGTCCTGGGAGCAAGCAAGAGAGAGAACTCTGGCCTATGACAATTGACGAACCAGCCGAGTTCAGGTGGACCAATGCCCCTCACCCTGATGAGGGGGTGATGGGGAGGATCTACCCCCGCCCAGAGGGGACCCTCTGAGGCGGGCACTGGGACATTGAGACCCCAGCACAGTCCATCCTGTCGGAGTGCACACTTGGAGGGAAGGAGAGGAGTAAGGCCTGTATAGAGTGGAGGGTCGTGATAATTGTGGACATTGCTGTTGTTGTTGTGGCTGCTTGTCGCTACTTCTGCCGGGCGCGGCTCGGAGCAATAAAGAGAGACATTACCTTTTTACTAAAGGCTGTTGTGTGATTCTGGAGCATCCACCCTGGGACCAGGGGTCACTCTTCTATACGGGTCCTACCCCATACCTTGGGAAGGTATAGAGGATGGAGGCGCTGCACCACCACTGAAAGTATGGAGGCTACTACCCCAGAAGCCTGGTCCTGTGATCCCCCACACCACCGCGGGAGACTCAGGCCCTCCTGTTCCACGCAGGTACGCACCACCCAGTACATGTAATCCGCCCTCACACACCCTTGATATGTCAGATGAGTCTAGGGGGGGGGAATAAGGGTTACTGTTAGAACACACTTATTTTCTCTGTATGCTGGTTAGGTATACTTAAGTGGAGATGCTGCGGTAGCCGAGCATTTGCTGCAGTCTCCGGGGCGTTACAGTATGTAGCAGTGGAGTTCAACTGCAACAGCCCTCAAATTAGGTCACTTGTACACCAACAAGTGTCTTAAAAACATTCATGCTAACCATAATGAAATCTTTGAGAGCTGACATTACCGCAGGTATAAATAAAATGCTGCATGGCACTATATTATTACTCGATATCATAATTTAATGCTTAGAATAGTAATAAGAATAGTTCAGAGAACAGTGTTTTTGTGAGGTTATTGAGGGCCTGAAGAGGTTGAGTCAGTTCAATCAGAATTATTTTCCCCCTCAATACCCGACTAGCACCCTCTCTATCCACCTTTAAGAACCACCTTAAGACACACTTGCTTAAAGAAGCATATGAGTAGCACCGTGGCTAATACTATGCACGTGATACATAAAGCTTGGCCCTCTGCAGACGCACTTACTAGAATGTCCTCCTACAGTCTCTGTACGTTCTCCCCACCAATTAGATTGTAAGCTCTTCGGGTCAGGGACTCCTCTTCCACAATGTTACTTTTATGTCAGAAGCACTTATTCCCATGGTCTGTTATTTGTAGTTATTTGTTATTTATATGATTGTCACATGTATTACTACTGTGAAGCGCTATGTACATTAATGGCGCTTTATAAATAAAGACATATATACAATTATAGGCTGCATCCATGGTGCCTTAAGGCAGTGTTTGCGTACATGTGACGTGCCCGTGCGCGCGGAGGCAGGAGGGGGCACGCGATGCCCGAGAAATCAGTTAAAACTGATTTCTCGCGCGACAGGGCGGTCACGTGAGTGGTTCGCCCAATGAGGGCAAACCAGCTCCGTGACATCACTAGGAACGCCCCCCACGGCCCAAGTACTATGGCCAGGGAAAGCACCCACTTTCCCTCAGCCTCCGGGCATCTCTGCACGGGCTGTGGCACCATGTCCGCAGCCATAGCCACAAATAGATGCTTTTATGTCTGTGTTTTGTTTGGACTTCAACATAATACTATAAATTACATTGTTTCATTCCAAAAAGAAGAAAAAACATACAGAGCCCCTGACGAAGAGTTTGACTCTCGAAACGCGTAGGGCTGAACCAACTAAGGCTGCTGAATTACGGAGCAGAGCAAGAGATACTAAGTCTGAGCTGTCAGACTGCTGGAGACAGCGCATCGGCCCCTAGCCCGGCCCCCTGGTGTAACATCGCGAGAACACGAGCGCACGTGACGCGGAAGCAGGAGTGGAGCAGCGCCAAACCCGGGAGGAGGGTGTCTGGAGCTGAGGCTTTCTCCCACAAGAAGACAGACACTGAGGCTCTCCCAGCTGCCTGAAACTTTGAAGTGACCATCTAGATGTGCCTGTAACCTACTTACATTTTGTAAGTGTTTTTAACCGTTTTTTTTATAGCATTAAATATTACATATTGCACTATGGGTCTTGCGCCCTTTTTTTCTTCTTTTTTATCCTTTTAGTTTCTTCGACCCGAGGGTTGGATCCAACAAGAAGGAGCTGTATTTCCTATTTGTGAATAGACTGGACATTGAACCATATTGTATTGTATATTTATTATTATTTTTCTATATGTGTACAATTTATGTATCTTTATTGGAGTCAGTAAGTTTTACTGATACTAAGGGCTTGAGCGCTAGCTGATCCTACGTATTGCATATAATTTGATTATAACACCTGGATCAGCCACTGTATTGTATTACCTCAATTGTTTCATTCCAGAATGTTGTGCTTTTTGTTGATGGAAAAAGATTGTAAGGCAAAGAAATGTGTTTGGTACATTACATTTTGGCTCTTGTTATGTGAATCAACAGTAAATATGGTACAAATTGGGACTGGTTTGATATCCTGTAGCTACTCTTTTGTGGGATGTGACTGTGTTTAGCAGGCCCTGCCCCTTTTCATTCACAGCCAAAATCCCCATCCTTTTCTTCTTTGTCATTAATGAAGCATTTCATTCAAAATCCTTTCACTCTTTGTGCGCTTTGTAAGAATTTTTAATGTATTAAGCTTCCTTAGGTTGCTGTAGCAACTTTAAGTAAGCCACACAACTTTCTAATTTGAAATAGACAGCCATAGTGCATGCCCTGGGAAGTAGGATCTTAACCGATAGATCACTTAAGAGTGTATCGATCTGCAGCTTAGAGAATTGCATTGCTGTAAATGTACAGTATAGAACTGCTGCATTTATTAAAACAAGAACAAAAGAAAAACAGGCAAGAGGAAATGCTGGTTTAACCTTTACATGACCTGATCCACATCTAATCCTGTTAACTCAGGGCTCTCTCTCTCTTCTCCCCCTCTGCCTCTCCTGCAGAAAGCCTGAGACAGTATTTACAATGTAGCCCTGTCTGGTTTGGGCTAATACATCTGCCCACCTCCTGGCAGTAATCCCTGGTAAGGGCAGGTTTGCCAGGAGTGATCATGGGTTTTTCCCACCTCTCTGCAGCCCAGTGAGTCACAGAGAAGGTAGTGGAATCAGGCCTGGTGTCCAATCAGGGGCAAGGGGCTGGTTCCGACTGGATCTGTACTTAAGGGGCTGCACTTCCTGAATTTACTCAGTCTGCCTCTACCGTGAGAGAGGCAAGATCTACTCTTAAGCAATGTGCAGGGCTCTGCATACTGTGTGCCCTCCCTTAGGGGAGCAGTGGGAGACTGTTCCCCTTACTTTACCAGAAAGTAAGGGAAGAGTTAGAACTGCTCTGGTGCCCGCTGGCTGGGAGTGTAGGTCCAGTGACATCCTGAAGTTGTAGGCCCTAAGATCTGCTGGTGGAGGGCTGTTCTGTGTGCATAGAGAATAAAGAGATACTGTTTAATATACTTCTGTCCTGAGATTGAAATCTATTGGGAAGAAGGAGAAAGAGACTCTCAAACAGGGATTTCTCCCCTTATCCTGGGGGCGGAAAGAGATGGAGGCGCTGTCACCGTGAGTACAAGTCAGGTTATACCCCAGAAGCCTGTCCTGTTGCTATCCCCTAACATCATGCGGGAGACTCATGGATACTGTTTATCAGCAGGTATGCACCACACTACTTCCAGTAACCAGTATAGTCTTCCCCGTAATAGACCCTATCTGCGATTGGTGGGGGTAGGGGAGATGGGTGGGGGGGGGAAACTGGGTTAAAACCGTTTTAGAATTTACAATGCCGTTACACTTTCCGGTTACATTGCAGCAGAGGCAGTCCAATAGGAAGCCGCAACATCATCTGTTGCAGCTTCCTATTGGCTCGCGCTTTGGCAGCCATTTTGAATTAGCTAAAGGGTAGGAAAACACCTAAAACTGTAACTATTATGAGAACCAGACGGGCCCAGCTCTGAAAATAGTCTGGCTCATCTCCGGAGGATCACGCAGTTGGAATACTGTTAAAAAATAAAAAATCAAGTAGAAAAACCAACCAGTCTGTATTGCTGCTTTAAGCAGGGAAGGAATGGGCGGGGTAAACACATAGTTCACATATATTCTGGATCTCAGTGTAATTCCAAAGAAAAAAAATGATATTTTCTTTGAGGATGACTATATTAATTTTATTCCTTTGAAACGTGCTGATTTAGGGAGGTCAATTTACATTGTTGTTTACTTTTTTATTTTTGTTTTTAAGTGGCACGGCCCTGTTAAGTGTTGCACTCACTACAATGTTGCCTGTTTAACATACTGAGTGGAATAAACTCATCATATAATAAAACATGAGCTAGTTTTGCAGAATTACCCAATTAGCAGAAGTGGTTTATGTCATCAGACTGGAGAAGGTGCAGAGGATGCTTCAGTCTCTAACTGCACTTTAGAAACAAAGAAAGTGCGCATTTTGTGTTGAGTGAAACACTTAAAAGCAGAAGTTCCAAATACTTGGCCACTTCAGATAACTGCCCGGGTAACTTGTGTTGATTTTTTGCTGTAGTGACACCGAGAATAAACTAGAAGCAGCCTGCAGCAGCCCCTCTAGCACAGATTCACAAAGCTCCGTAAAATCAGTAATGGATGTTATATTCCCTGGGGTTAATGCGAATCCACAAAGCTAATTACGTGCAAAAACAACGGCCGTTAGTTACAGTATCTCACTAGCATAGGCTTAACGCCATGTGAAGTTAGCACTGCCTTGCGTTAGCTTCAAATAACATGGCGTTAAGCTTATGTTACGCAAAGGTGGCGTTACTTCCACGTAGACCCTGAGTAGGTGTTTAATGAATTTAAAAAAAAAAGAGAAGACAGGAGAGGAAAAGAACCCAGCCAATAACAATATGATGGTTAAATCAAACCTAGCTGTGGACTTACACTTATTCACAAAGAACTTTTTCTTCACAGCTGCATTGAAAATCAACCACCCCAGTGTACATCTGCATTGCCCCAAAGGCGGACAGCCTGATGGGGCTCCATTAAGAGCTGCTCCCCTCTGCACAGAACCAGCGTGCTAAGGGTTAACATTTGCTTGTACTTTGTGGAACGTCAACCCCACCCACTGGAATGTTAATGAGCCAAGAGGACACAAATAACTTTTTGTTCACAGCTGCATTGAAAATCAACCGCCCCAGTGTACATCTGCGTTGCCCCAAAGGCGGACAGCCTTTGGCCCAGCCAAAGGGTGTGAGCCGTTTGCTGCCATTCGCTGATGTTTGGTGATGTTAATGCTGCTCTATTTCAATCGGCAAATCACAAGCCCTTTATCCCCTGTACCCAATTTTCCAACTCTATCTGTCCATGAAATGTCTGTGAATTGACTGTATAACCCCTGTTCTTTTAATGTAACCATGTATTTTTATAACTCTGTGCCCAGGACATACTTGAAAATGAGAGGTAACTCTCAATGTATTACTTCCAGGTAAGACATTTTTATAAATAAATATAATTCAGACAGTGTAAAAGACCTATTTCAGGATATGGATGTATTGTATGTCTTTATTTAATAGCGCCAAAAGTGTACTCAGCGCTTCGATGTGAGAATTATGTGAGTAACGGCAGTTTAGTTATGACCTAACTAACGCAGCGTTAACTCCCTGCATTAACTATAGCTGAGCTCTGTGGACCGGGACGGCGCGATGAAATTCGGTACCTCAAGCGAGGGCATAGAGCAGCCACCCCCAAGAGAGAACAGAGCTTCTTACAAGCCAGGATCTCCTCCTGCTATGTGGCGTCATGTGAAGTTGCAACGTCCCATTGCGATACATGGCCATGGTGACGTGACGCCATGTGATAGCAGGAGGAGAGGCCAGAGCTTACAGAGGCACCGATGGAACTGCCATCAAGTTGTCCCCAGGCCGGCATTTTCTGTGCCTCCTGGCATGCTTGGTAATATACAAGGAACAAAAGGAGGCACAGAAAATGCTGCACTAGAAAAATGCCACCTGTGGCCGTTGCCTCTTTTGCTCACCCGTGGCCCTGTCTGTGGATAGGCGTTGTTAGAGGGAACAACTCTTTTGCATTTCATTAGCATTAATCTTTGTTATAGTAAAACATTATGGTTGAAAACAGCACTTAACACGGCATTAGTGAGCTTTGAAGATACCCGTTATTGCTAAACAATGCATTAACTTAAGTTAACACCTCGTTAAGTTAATAACGGAGCTTTGTGAATCTGGGCCTAACAGAGATAGACAAGATATTGCCCTAACAGACCCAAATAGTTATATGTTTCACCAGGGCCGCTGACAGAGGGGGGGGGGGAAGCAGCTGGGTTTCCTGTCCCAGGCATGGTGGGTAAAGGGACCCGGGCCCCCTGCCGGCAAACTTACCATGTGTCCTGATCCACAGAGGGGGCCTCCTGGAAGGTGTCTTTGGAGGCGCCTGTCAAAGGCAGCATGTTGTAGGCCGGTAGAAGGGAGGCTCCCCTTACAGGAACCTCTGTGGACACCTTCTAGCAGACATCTCTGCAGGCCCCCTCCACAGGCCTCTAAAAGGCCACCTCAATTCTCCAGGGCAGAAGGTAGGCTCCTGTCCGTCCCTCTGTGTGTCCCGCTCTGTCCCCTCTCCCCCTCTCTCTCCCTCTCTATTTCCCCCTTTCTCTCCATCTCTCCTTCCCAGCCCCCCTTCCCCTCTCTCTTTTCTCCCCTCCCCTTGCTCCCCCCCCCTCCAAGTCCATAACTACCCCGTTTAGGCTATATCGTTCTTCCCCCCTCAGGGACCTCAAGTGCGCTGGCGAGGGGAGCCCTGCTTTCATTTGTCCTGGGCCCGTGTGTGTCACCAACTTTCTACTTCTGCATAGCATAGATGTGCCAGGATGAGCAATTCATCTATATAGGCCTATTTCTTTTAAGGTGCTAATACGGAGGAAGAGGCAGGGATACCAAACAGACACCTCCAGAATTATAATCAGAAATTAAAAAGTTGTTTCACCGCCGCAATCTGAATCAATAATTACATTGGCATTATGTCTTCTTTTTCATTTTAATTGCAGTGAACAAAAATCGTAATTAAAATTTCAAAATCGCAATTAAAAATGAAAAAGAAGACACAGTGCCAATATAATTATTGACTCAGAGTGTCCGTCTCGCTCAACCAACAACAATAACTGTGCTCATCTCAATCTTCCCTGAGAATTTAAAACATGAAATACAAATATCTTAAATAAAGAAAATAATAAATCAGTCAGTCCATATGTAATAAATGGTGTGCTCAGTCCATGAGCTAGGGTTTCTTCGCTCTTCTATACACCCCAAAGTGGATCCTTACAAACAATAAAAGAAGTAATGGACAAGCACAACCACGGATTAGTATAAGAATGTTTAAAATCAGTAATAGCACAATATGTGCACTTACATATAAAAATTTAGTAATCAGTCGATCCAAAGTACAAGGTGCAGTATGATATCGGTGATGCAATCATTGCTACCTATTCATTAAGTGGAGAAAGTTTCTCGGATTTAGGCCCTTATTCTGTAAAATGTGATCAGGGACCGCCAACAGGAGGGGGAGAGTCGGGACAAGTTTCCCAGGCCCAATGGCTGTGAGGAGCTTGGCCAGCCCTGGAAGTAGGCCGGCCCCGCAGCCGGATGTAGAATTTGGGCTCAACCTCAGGTAGGGCCCAACTTTCAGCCCCCGTCGGCTAAGCCCCCCCACAGCCACCGGCATGAGAGAGAGACCTGGCACGGAAATGAGAGGGAGGCCCGCAGCAGCATGGGAGAGTGTCAAGTCCGCAGCAGCTGGGGAGAGCCAGGGCCCCGGCAGCCTGAGACCATCCCCAGGGTAAGTGTAAATATGTATGTGGGTTGGTAGTGTAAGTATGTATTTGGGGGGGTAGATTAAGTATTTATTTAAGGGGGGGATAGTGTAAGCATTTATGGGGGGTAGTGTAATTATGTATTGTGGGGTAGTGTAAGTATGTATTTGGAGCAGGGTAGTGCAAGTATGTATTGTTGGGGTAGTGTAAGTATGTATTGTGGGGGTAGTGTAAGTATGTATTGTGGGGGTAGTGTAAGTATGTATTTGGGGGGGTGATGTTGTAAGTATGTATTTGGGGGGTAGTGTTGTAAGTATGTATTTGGGGGTGATGTAAGAATGTATTTGGGGGGGGGTGTTGTAAGTATGTATTTGGGGGGTAGTGTTGTAAGTATGTATTTGGGGGGTGGTGTTGTAGGTATGTATTGGGGGGGTTGTAGGTATGTATTTGGGGGGTAGTGTTGTAATTATGTATTGGAGTAGTGTTGTATGTATTTGGGTGGTAGTATTGTTAGTATTTATTTGGGGGGTAGTGTTATATGTATTTTGTAGGGGTATTGTGTGGGTATTGTGGGGAGTCAATTATTGTGGGTGTGATTGTGTTTGGGGGAATTGTATGGGTATTGGGGGGAATTGTGTGTGTGGTCAGGGTGGGAGGAGGGAATTAGTGTGAGATGGGGGGATTGAGGGAGCAGGTTTGAGTGAGAGGGAGGTAATTGAGTGATAGCGGAGAGTGAGAGGGGGGTGTAAGAGCGAGTGAGGAAGAGAGAGAGCGGGGTTAGGGGTGAGAGTAAATGAGCAAGAGAGGGGGGAATAGAGGATGGTGCCCACGAGGAGATGTGAAAAGGGGGGCTCGCAAGACTGCGGACACAGGGGTGGCACCTGGAGGGGAGGGCCCCCAGTCGAAACTCTAGTCCTGGGCCCCAGGAAATCTGGGTGTGATAGCGCAGATGACGTGCTATTGCATGAAAAGCCCCATTAAAGTAAATGGGACTTTTCAAACAATAGCACATCATCTTCGCTATCACACCTTACAGAATAAGGGCCTGACGGATGCAAAGGTGGAAGCTACTCAAGGAGAAGTAGGACGGGAGCGGCGTACACGCGGACGCTAAGGGTTACATGCTTGCCGGCTGAAAAACATGTGAACCAGACACATAGAGACTCTAAGTCAGAGGAGCTTCCTCCACATTACGATCGGGTACCGACAATCGAGCCACAGATTATACCATTCTGCCTCTTGTACGTTGGAGCGACTGATTACTACATTTTTATATGTACGTGAGCATTGTATGCTATTACTGATTTTAAACATTCCTACACTAATCTGCGGTTGTGTTTGTCCATTTCTTCTTGCTGTTGTATACAGTACACTCTCACTCAAGATAAGTCATTAACCCTCTCTCAGGAACTAAACCTTCTGTTTGCATTTTTTAAACCAATCATATTTAAATCTAGCCAGCATAGGGAAACTTTAAACTGATACAAGTTAAGTGAAAAAATATCTAAACCTTTAAAAAAATAATTAAAAAAAAGTATTAAAGAAAATGAGCAAATCAGAAAAGAAGGATGTTTTGGCAAGGAATAAATGGTTTAAACAGAAAACAATGGACACGTTGCAGTTTCTCTTCTATATTTGCAGCACAGGAATGTTCCAAGGATGTAATTTACTAACAAAAGCCTGGAGGCTTTTAAATTAGAGGTTCCCGTTGACTTTTCAGCCTTTATTTCAATTTATCCAGCCAGAAAAGTGTAACTCTGTCATTCAGGACAGGAGGTCCTGCCAAATGTCCATGTGAGCAGAAATGTGCAGAATGTAGAAGCATTTTCTAGAATAAAGAAAGTGTACAATAATACTACTACTAACAATACTAACTTTATCTGTAGAAACTAGAACATTTCGGGTGAAGTGTATGAATGCCAATTTGTAGCAAAACTGACGCGAAATGCATAATTTCCATCTTCTGTCTCTTTGCGTCAATCTATCAAGGTCTTTGCTCCAAGTTTTTCGTCCTGTGCGTCAGTTTGCGAATTGGGAGGTGTCAAAAGGAGCAGTAAAGGAGGAGTTATATGATATGTATAAAGCTCTACGTCTCTCTGCTTCACTTTTTTTTATCTTGTATATGTGTCAGAAAAACTCTGCTAGGTCTGAGGTGGCTTAAACATTTTATTTGTCCAGCTGGTCTCAGCTGTTTTGGAGGTTAGTGGCTCCTCCCTCCCAGAGTTTAACACTCGCCCCTCCCCACTGTCCAGGTAAGCAGGTTTTCTTTTCATGCAGCTGGTTGCGACAGGTTCAATGCCAGGACCATCCTTCCTCTAATTATAGAGGTAAATAAGGATTTTAATCAGTTAGTGTTAGGACCTGCGATATTATGGTCATGCCTTGAAAGTGGCTCGCAGGCTTATACGCTTTGGCCAAAGGGTTAACTAAATTACCCCTTTTCATGAGACACAGTATATAGGTATTTTCACTGTGTATTTTTGTCACATTGGATCTTGCTCTGGATTTCATTGTTTCTTGTTGTAAGCATTTTATTGGCTAAAAATTTGCATGAAATAAAGGAAACCATTTCTTACATTATACAGAACGGAGCAGGGCATCAATACAAACCTCTATTGGCACTTTTATGTTGATACAGCTTCTCCTTTTCTTCCAAGAGAGCCTACGATGTAATGCCAAAATGATAGAGATCGTGCAGGATCCGCTGTAACTAAGATCTGGGCTAAAGTGATTCCACTGTATCTAAGATAATTGGGTTATGGTGATCTCACTGTAACAAAGAGATCTGAGGTCGAGTGACCCAACTGTATCTACGAGATGTCTGGGGTATAGTGATCCCACTGTAATTAAGAGATGTCTGGGATATAGTGAGCCCACTCTATCTAACAGATCAGGGGTATAGTGATCCCACTGTAATTAAGAGATGTCTGGGATATAGTGAGCCCACTGTAATTAAGAGATGTCTGGGGTATAGTGATCCCATTGTAATTAAGAGATGGCTGGGGTATAGTGAGCCCACTGTAATTAAGAGATGTCTGGGATATAGTGAGCCCACTGTAATTAAGAGATGTCTGGGATATAGTGAGCCCACTCTATCTAACAGATCAGGGGTATAGTGATCACTCCTTTATTGTGATATCTGGGATATAATGATCCCACAGTAACTAAGAGGGGTATATCCCTCCACAAACCTGAACTTCGACTTCTATTTCTGTATGTAGAAAAATGGGCCAGAAGACATCAGGAGAAAGAGTGACCTAGGAATAATGTCACTATCATTGAAGTACAGTATGTAAAATCAGGTTAAATACCGCAGTCAGTTCCTGGAATGGGTCTTTATGTCCCTGTGTCTCAGGCGCCAAGTTAGATTTCAATCGGTTTGGGGCAGTAACTTATTGTGTATGAAATGTAATTTGCACTTTATGTATATTTATGTACATGTAACATTGTTTTCCCCCACCTGATGGAAGATTTGGACATTATAGGTCGTGTGGTGCATGATACCTGCTGGTAACAGGAGGGCTGAGTCGTCCGCCGGTGGTACTGAGGACACAGGACTAGGCTTCTGGGGTTCATACCCCACATATCTCTTTAGCAGTGCAGCGCCTCCATCTGCCGTAGGCTCCAGGAAACTGAAGGTGATCTCCCACGGTAGAACTATTACCTCTCCCCCCAGTAAGGTCGCGCACCAAGCAGGAGGTATATGCAAACAGGAATGGTTTATTGTCTTCTGTACAACACAGTCAACGGACCGTCACTACAGGCCAAGGGCACCCGCAGCCGTCCTAGCTCTTCCCTGCCTCCCTAGCAGAGGCAGAGGTATGGTCCACACTCACTCTCCCCCAGAGGGAAGAGGACTGGAGAAGGCCCAATACTCAGCCTCTCCAATGTGTGACCTGCCTTCCTCAAGTGGGGAAAGGCACTACCGAATTTGGGGCGGTACTGGCCTTAAGTACTGCCAGGAGGAGGGCACCAGGTCTGGCTCATGATTGGTCAATCCCAGGTCTGGTGTCACTGCCACCCGCTGTCACTCAAGTGCAGCTCCTCGGAGGGGGAAAACCCCATATCAACTACTGTCATCCTGATTGTACCAGGGTTTTCTGCCAACCCAAGGGCAGAATAGTAGCCATCAGGTGAACAGGGTATACATAAGAGGGAAAACTCTGTTATCAAAAACTATTTTGTCCCCCTTCCTGGATTTACATATCTGCAGATGGGCAGTAACAGGATCTTTGTTTAATTCTATTAATTCTCTCTCAGCAGTGGGAAATATTGTAATAGATCAGTGCTGAATAGGACACATTTACACATTTCAACATACTGCTTAAGATAGATCCTTGCAGTGTTCAAGGGGCATAAAATGCTATGAACTGAAGGGGTTACATACAGTACACTGAAAAGAATAAGTACTCCAAATCATGCACAATATATCAGAGTATATCTCAGCATCATGGCCACGGGTGCTGATCATTTATTTATTTATTTATAAAATGTTTTACCAGGATACTTCCTGGTACATTAAGAGTTACCTCTCGTTTTCAAGTATGTCCTGGGCATAGAGTTAAGATCACAAATAATACATGGTTACAAATACATAGTTACATAAGTGAACAGGGTATATATTATATACAAGACTTTGCATGAACAGTTAAATATAATATATATTATAGGCGTTTGTAACAGTTACAGACCAGATTAAAATGTGAGACGGCTTTAGTTTTGAAAGAACTTAGGGGCCTATGCAGAGAGCAGCGAATTTTAAAATTGGCGAATTTATTAAAAAGTAGCTTTTTTGGAGAGTTTTATTCTCCATATGCAGAAAAGTGCGAATTCTGCTATGTTTAACATGGATGCGTGTGGCGAGTTTAAATTGGCGAGATGCGCGCTTCAGAAACGTGTAAAAACAAATTCGCGCCTTTTTTTTCCCATTGCAATGGCCGCGAGCGGCAGGTTCTTGCCAATTTTTTCTGGCGAGACAAAAAGGAGACAATCGCGCCATTTTATTGGCGCGAACAGCCGCTACATGCCGTTCGCGCCTCTCTGCATTAGGATATTTTTTAAACTGGCGAGATTGAGGTTCTCGCCAGCCGCGAGGCGAGTTTTAGAAATAGAAAAGAAAAATTGGCGCGTTTTTCGGAACTCGCCATTTTCTGCTGTTTTCTGCGCGATTTTCTCCAAAAAATGGCGAATTTTCGAAATAGCGCTGCTCTCTGCATAGGCCCCTTAGACTGGTGGTGGCTGTGAGAGTCTCCGGTAGACTGTTCAGATCTCAGATGATAAGTGCTGCATGTGGTAGGGGTGAGGAGCTGTGCAGATGTCGATCACATCTGTACTTATTTAGGAAACCATTCATATTCTGTATCCTTGTAAAATAGTCATGCATAATTCCATTACTCAACTGATTCCGCTACTTACTACACACACTTTCCAAAACAATAAACGTTTTTTACTTTTGAATCATGCACGGCTTATGTAGGTGGAATTATATATTGCCTACCATGAGAGATGAAGAACCCCTCTGCCATTGTGTTACTAAAATGCATTTGTATGCTCTGTATATGTTTCTTCTTCGCTATTTCACGGACCTATTTTACTTCATGCTACATACATATTTTATCCTTCTTCGCTAATTTACTGTGCTGCAGAATTTGTTCGGTCTATATATATATATATCGGTATATATAGATAGACATATATCTATCTATATATAATATATATATATATATATTAATAATATTATTAATGTGGATATTAATATATATATATATTTATATATTATTTGTGATGTGGTAATAAAATGATAGGGTACACACAGAAAAAGGTATTTACTCACTCTCTCTATGATGTCCACATCCTTCTGGCGAAGTGATCTCTGCTTCACTTTTTGGCTCTCGGGCTGGGAGCCTTGTAGCAGCAGAAGCAGCAAAAACGTAGTCAACAGCAGGCTGGTCCACAGTGAAAACATCTCAAGAGAGCAAAGAATGAACAACTGGAAAATATGACCCAGTAGAAACTTACAGCCCAGCTCCCTTTATAACTGTGCAGAAGCAGCAGCAGCAGCAGCAGCAGCAGAGTGAAAGAAGGTGCTGACTGAATGGAGCTGCAGCTGAATTACAGAGTGTCTGCTTCTGGTGAAGCACTGTGTGTTATTACATCCCATGGACAGTCTCTGGGGAAAAGAGGAATTTCCAGCCCCTGAATCTTAACTCCACACCGCAGCAAACATGTGCTTAAGAGTCATGAGAAGCAACAAACCTTTTATTGTAATTTTGAAATAGAGACAAAGATTACTGGTTGACGGAAATTCAGAATAAGCAAAGATACTAAACCTGACTGCCGCAAAACAAAATCATGTTGGACTTGGAGATCCATCTCTTTGGACCTCATTTTAAAAAGGTTTATACCATAAGAAAGAACGAGGTAATCTTTACAATTAACCCATATCCATCTATGTATATATATATTATTTGTGATGGTGATAATAAAATATATAATAAACTAGGTAATCACCACTATTATTAAGGTTATGGTGGGTAAAAAAGTGACCCTCCACAGTAAAGCATAAAGCAACTGTAAATATTACTGTATGTTCATTTGCATGTCTTAGACAGGTCTGCAACCCTGTCTTTCCCCACCATAACCTTAATACTAGTGGTGATTACCTAGTCTAGTCTCAACCAGCTTAGCCATTAAGACCAACCTCACACTGATGATACCCATTAAGGTTGAAACATGTCTGTGAGTGGGTTTAATGGCTTTGCAACTCATCCCAGCCTCTGTCTAAAAGCTGTTTTTAAAACAGCATGCATTGGCTTGAGGATTTGCTTGTGTAATATGAGCTTGAGACAAAAGGTGGCACTGAGTGCTCATTTGCATGTCATTTCCCAGAATCCCTTGCTGCAGTGGAAGCGCTGTATGCTGGGCGATAATGGGGAAAGACAGGGTTGCAGACCTGTCTAAGACATGAAAATGAACATACAGTAATATTTACAGTTGGTATATATATATATATATATATATATATATGCAATACGATACCGTGATGAGATGAAATCAAAGGCAGCACTCGAAATGGTAGTCAAAAAAATATATTGTGGTTAACAAGACACCATACTGACGTTTCGGTCTGCAGGCGGGACCTTTCTCAAGGTGATGTGTGTGTGTGTGTGTGTATATATATATATATATATAGTGAATAAATGAGAACAAGGCACTCCGTCAGGTATATAAAGGTGGGTGCAAATCCTATATAAATCAAATAAGAAATACGATACCGTTTGAGCGAATATTAGAGGCAGCACTCCACAAGTTTCGGTCCTCCACACGGGACATTTCTCAAGGTGATGAACAAACAGAGTGCAGTAAAACACATATATATACCCTAAGCAACCAAGACAAACAGGTGCAAACATGATTAATATATCAATCACTTACATGCTGTATATAGGGACTACCTAATGGAACCAGGCTGTCAGGAGTTAACAAGAGCACTGTAGCACTCCTGCCACGTAAGCTGCGCTTACTGCGCATGTGTGTGTCAAAGTGGATGTAACTGAGTCCAAAAGACTTCCGTCGCGTAATGACAAGCCAGTTGCTTAGGGTATATATATGTGTTTTACTGCACTCTGTTTGAGCCTGAGGAAGCCGTTTTACACGGCGAAACGCGTAGCTCTATTTCGGTGAAGACTTTTGAACTATTGGGGCTTCCGTAGCTGGTGGAAGCAGTTGCAGACACAGCCGCGCCAGGAACCGCCATCTATTCCGACTCCGGACGCGGAGGAGAGTGCGGCCAGGAACATCTACGAACCACAGCCACGGGAGCACGCCGGGACAGTGTTATTTTATGTGAGTGCATTTGTTGTGATTCAATATTCAATGTTTAATAAACGTTTACGTTTTTAAAGATCATTGCTGATATCACACTGTAATTTTGCCTCACTCACTACCCTTGCTGAAACGGGGAGGGAAAGAACCCCAGAACGGGAGAACCGTGACGGAGACCCGTATTTAACCCCGTGCCTGCCAGCAGCAGCGTGCACAGCACCCCTGGGATTACTTTGGACGGGCAATCTAGGTGTATACCACAGATACCTTTCAACAACTGTGCTTACACATGGCCGTGTAAGTGTTTATGGTTATTGCTTCACTTATGTATACCCTTAACCCCACTAACTACGTGGACAGACCAGACCCCCAAAATCAAGACACCCCTATGCAACTTTGCTCACACAGGGCCGTGTGAGTATTGATTTATCATCTGTATATTGACACTCCAGAGACAGTGACCTGTATTAAGATTGTTATTGCTGGTTAATATGCTCTAAACCCTTTTGCTCCCCCTATTCTTTCTCCATCTGCATGTCTTAGACAGGTCTGCAACCCCGCCTTTCACCATTATCAACTAGCACACAGCACTTCCACTGCAGCAAGGGATTCTGGGAAATGACATGCAAATGAGCATACAGTGCCATCTTTTGCTTCAAAACAATACACAAATATATATATATATATATATATATATATATATATATATATTCTATAGTCTTCATCACCATATCGCAGATTCATTTTCTTACATCTTCAATTATACATTTGTGGATTGTCTTGTACAGCATACTCTGCATGTTCAATTCATATTCTTGCATTTTAGGATTGCTTCATTTCTTGTCGTTTCCTGTCGTTTTGTCTCATCAGATATTTTCTTCTCCTGTTTTTTGTTAGCGATTCCTCCAGTTTTTCCTGCGCTTTCAACTACAATCTTCAAAAGTTTAGATTTTTCAGTTCTAGTTGAAATTCTCGGCTGTTATTCTTGAGGTTATTACTGTTGATCTGTTTTTATTTGTAATCAGTTTTCTTCTTTCCAATTTCACATTCAGATGTAATCTGCAGCGAACCAATCGGTGATCACTCCTTGTGTCAAAACAGTCACGGACTGTCCCCGTCTTCAGTCACATGCTTCTTGTATGATACAGTCAGTTTTATTCCTGACTCTATTGGGTCCACTCCATGTCCATTTTCTATTTGGATTCTTTTTGAAGAATTAATTTATGAGGTGGAAGTTTTCACATTCAAGATTGAAGACAACAAGAGCTTGAAGAAGACAAATAGCAATTTATGTTTGGAAAGAAGCAAGTCCTTGCACTCAAGATGATGGATCAACAAAAAAGGACCGTGTACTTATTATAAAGAGAGTTGAGAATTTATACATGAAATTATACGCAAACACAGATAACACAGGGCATAATCCAGCAGAGGACAAGTGAGAAGAATCCACTTTTGATGTACCATGCGTCCTTCCAGAAGAATTAACAAAAGCAAAAAAATCCATGAAGAATGGGAATTACAATCAAAATCTTGCAAGAAGTTGGGTTGCACTAAGAAGGCAAAATGTTGAAGAAGCGTACATTGATATTATAAAGAAAATGTATAAGAATGCCACATTAACCATTAGATTACATGAAGATACAAGCAAGATAAGGATCAACAAGGCAGTGCGACAGGGAGACACCATGTCACGAAAGCTTTTTACTGCTACACTAATTAAGACATTAGATAGGGAAGAAAACGGAAGAAAAATCAACATTGACTATTTGAGTCACCTACGATTTGCAGATGACATTGTTATTTTTGCCACAAGTCCAGAAGACCTTCAGCAACAAATAGGAGAACTGGCTAAAGCAAGTAAGAATGTGTGCCTCTGTATAAATATCAACAAATATCAACAAAACTAAAGTGATGCTCAACAAATGTGTAAAGTCTATGAAGATTGAAATAAATGGAATAGGACTAGAAGTTGAAGACTATGTCTACCATGTCCGGCAAATATCAATAGATGGGAAATTACCTTTTTTTGCTACTCATTTAATCCTCTCTACTTTTGTTGTGCTTGTCTCCATTTTTCATGTTTACCACATCTTGACCAGATTTTTTGTCTCAACACCCACTCTTGATATTTTTGTATTGCTCCAGTAGGGGCATCCAGAGTGGCTGAAGCTGATCCTCTATTCTTGCAGGTAGATTGTCATCATTTTACAGTTCCACACTCGGTGGCATAGAGTCTTGAACCTATCACCACCTAATTTTGAGATGGGGATGTGTTCAAGACCCATAATCTTCAAAGTAGAGGTATCTTTGAGGTGTTTAGTACAAAAATGTTTAGGAACGCCATGTGATGGTGTTCCCTTCAAAATGCTGCATCTATGTTCTAAAAAGCGAACAAACAAGGGGTGAGTGGTGTGACCAATATAGTATAGGTTGCAACCACAGGTGATCAAATACACAACCTAACGTTCTACAGTTAATTTGTCCCTTGACAGGGAAAATGTCATTAGTCTTAAAATTCTTAAATGAATTCTCAGTGATCAGCAACTGTCATGTTAAACATCTAGAAGTCCCACATTTAGAATGACCCATATTTGATAGTGGATTGTAAGTATCGATAGTAGAAATTTGTGGCAGTAATCTACTATGAGCCATCCAGTTTTTAACGCTTTTAGCTTTACGGAAAACAACATTGGGACTTGATGGGAGATTAATTTTTAACACAGGGTCTCCCACAAGTATTCTCCAGTGTTTACTTAAAATGGATTTAACGTGGGACGCTGACTGATTGAACTTTGTGGTAAATACAGGTGTGGTCTCATTGAATCTTGTAACATCAGAACTAAACTTAGTAACAGTTCTCTTTGAGACATTCTCACTGTGTAACCAACAAAGCATTCCTATCCATACCACTCACTTTGTGATAAGAATCTTCAATAAGCTTATCACTAAAGCCTTTAACAAGAAATGTCTCTCTTAAACTGAGTGGCTGTCTCTCAAAATCAACTCCTAATGAACAATTCCACTTGAGATGGCAGAACTGTCCATAGGGGACATTGTTTAACCACGTGTGCTAGTGATTGCTCCTCGCATCAAGGTAATTATTACAGGCAACTGTTTTGAAGTGAACATCAATTTTAACACAATGTTCTCCATCCACAGACAGCAAAGGAAAAAGCTGCGACGCATCATCCAAATGATGAAGGAGGGTGACTTGGATACAAAATAGCTTTATTGGATCTGAGGCAAAAAGACCAAAAGAGTCCCTTGAGAAAGCGCCAAAAGCGCCGAAAGCGCCGTAAGCGTGAAGCATGTTGGTCTTTTTGCCTCAGATCTAATAAAGCTATTTTGTATCCAAGTCACCCTCCTTCATCATTTGGGTGGTGCATGGCAGCTTTTTCTTTGTTGTTTCATCTACGTTCTCAGACAGGACACTGGAGGACAACGATCAGGCCCGGACACCAAGTCCTCACAAGGTATATCTCTGACTTTGTGCAGCAATTGTCACTTACATTATTTGAGTTAGATGTATGGATATCAAGGGGAAAGGATATATAAGAACATTATACGTCATTTATTTATTTTTCCTGGTTTTGCACACTCTGTTTTGAATGTGACCGGGTAGGCGGTATCTTATCACCCTTTTTCTGGATACCCCCAAACCCATACTCCACATGAATATTTATGGGCCTGATCCTATACTAAACTTCATAAAGAATGTGAAAAGGTAAGGAGACCTCAGCAGTCTCTTGCTGCGAAACATATTTTTGAGCCCCAGATTTCACTGAAGTTTTTTTTCCATCCACAGACAGAATGAGATCCAAAAAAACAATGGATTGAGGATTGTAACAAATGTGAAGATGTGACCAAAATCATTGGTATTAAAGTGGGAAAAAAGCTTGGTGAGTTCCAACTCCTCCCCATTCCAAATAATAAGTATATCATCTATAAAATTGCTATAGTACACCAGGTCCGCCCCCTATGGGTTGCACGACCAAACCTGTTGGTCCTCACAGCAACCCATAAATAATTTGGCATAACTAGGTGAGAACCTGGTTCCCATGGCTGTTTCACAGAGCTGTACATAAAAAGATTTATCAAACATAAAATAATTGTGATCCAAAATAAACCTAATACTATCCAAAATAAATTGTTTTTGAATGGGTGATAAAGTACCATCTTTGTCAAGATGGTACATCACACCATTGAGTCACTTATCATGATCAATGCAAGTATATAATGCCTTCACATCACAGCAGCCCATCTATATGATTCCCCACTCAATTTCGGAAATTGAACCAATGTCCTGCAACAAATCTCGGATATGTGATGGTACTTTGACCACATAAGGATGGAGAAAGTGGTTCAGATATTGGGATAAGTTGGATGTTATTGATCCGATTCCCAATATATTAGTTCTTCCTGGTGGATTAATAAGGCTTTTATGAGCTTTGGGTAGATGATAGAAGATAGTAATATTGGAATGTGTGATGTGGAGAAATATATACTCATAATCTGTAAGGATGCCAATATCTTTAGGTCTTGCCAGATGTTGATCAAATATGGTCTGATATTGGTCAGCCTGATATTGGTCAGTGGGATCCTGATCCAACATAGTGTAAGATTTGTCTTCTCCCAATAGTCTGGATGCATCAGCTACATAATCAGACCTATCTTAGATGACATATCACACACAGCCGCATATACATAAAGATGACTATCATTCCTTACCGGCCCATCTCTAGGCTATGTGATGTCCATAGGCAAGCACTATAAAAGCTGCCCCCCCTAAAAAAAAACAACACCCACCCCCCACAAAAATCCCTTCCCCCCTGAGATTCATACCAACATACGGAGTACAGATATGTGATACTCAGATACTGGTCACGCAGGCCAATAAGAAGCCGCAAGGCAAGGGATGATGTCACGGCTTTCTATTGGCCCATTTCAATCTCTTAGATAGGCATACAATATATTATTTGATAACATCCTCTCTCTCACCCCACCCTCCTCATTCTCTCTCTACCGCATCCTCCTACTCTCTCTCTCCCGCATCCTCCTACTCTCTCTCTCCCCCATCCTCCTCCTATCTCTCACCCCCATTGTCGTCTCTCCCTCCCCTATCTCTCTCTCACCCCATCCTCCTCTCTCTAACCCCATCCTCCTTCTTCTCTTTCATACCCATCCTCCTCCTCTCTCTCACCCCCATTCTCCTCCTCTCTCACTCCCATCCTCCTCCTCTCTCACCCCTTACATATACGCCGAGTCCACTGGGACGGTTTCAGAGTTTGCCTCCCAGTGGGCGTCAGGCGGGGTGCTCTGCTCGGTATCCCCCCATTTGGATTTTTTAACACTAACTCCCATATTTTAGTGCACATTATTTTAATTTACTATTGAACTTGATACCGGTTTATGTTATATTTTTGTTAGTCTGGTATTTTTTTCTCACTGCGTCCTTTAAGGACCAGTGAGTTACCTGTTGATCAGGCCTTACCAGATTAAATAGTCCTCTCTCACCCCCATTGTCCTCCTCCTCTCTCTTGCTCACCGTCACCCCCCTCCTCTCTCTCTAACCACCATCCTCTTTTCTCCTCTCTCACCCCCATCCTCCTCTCTCTCACCCTACCCTCCTCTCTCTCTAGCCCCATCCTCCTTCTTCTCTTTCATACCCATCCTCCTCCTCCTCTCTCTCATCCCCATTCTCCTCCTCTCTCACTCCCATCCCCCTTCTCTATCACCCCCATTGTCCTCCTCCTTTCTCTTGCTCACCGTTATCCCCCTCCTTTCTCTCTAACCACCATCCTCTTTTCTCCTCTCCTCTCCTCACCCCATCTTCTTCCTCTCTCTCACCCCAATCTTCCTCCTTTCTCACCCCAATCCTCCTCCTCTCTCTCACCCCCATCCTCCTCCTTTCTCTCCCACCCCATTCTCCTCCTCTCACCCCATTCTCCTACTCTCTCTCACCCCCATCCTCCTCCTCCTCTCTCACTCTCACCGCCATCCTCCTCCTACTCTTCCCTCCTCCCTCACTCTCCTCCCACACCCTCTCATCCTCCTCCCTCTCTCTCCTCCTCTCTCTCTCCTCCTCTCTCTCTCCTCCTCTCTCTCTCTCCTCCTCTCCTCCACTCACCCCCTTAATACGGCTGTGGTGCTGCCTACCTGGATTTGGTGGAGGAGGACCTCGACCGGTAGTGGAGCAGGGCAGTGGCAGAGGAGGACGGCAGCAGTGGGAGAAGAGGATGGAAGCCACCAGAGCGGAGCAGGGCAGTAGAGGAGTTGGACCAGGGAGCGAAGCAGGATGGCAGTAACAGCAAGGAGGAGGACGGCCAGGGGGGAGCACGCTGTAGCAGTGGCAGATACCAGAAGTCAGTGAAGACTTCCAGGTTGAACCCCTAGGGCTGCGCTCCTCCCCAGCTGTCCTCACTGAATGCTGCCCTGCTTCGCTCCCGCCGTCCAACTCTTCTGCTGCTCTGCTCCGCTCACCACTCTGGCGGTCCTCTGTCCTCTTCTCCCGCTGCTGCCCTCCTCTGCCACAGCCCTGCTTGGCTGCTCTGCTAACGCGACCCTCCTCTGCCGCCGTCGCCCCTAACTGCTACTGCCTAAGGACGGCCTGACTGCGTACATTGTTATAAGATTTGATTTTTGCATCAGTTTCTCTTTCATCTTTCGGTGTCCGCTCATTGTGACCTTGGGCAAGTTAATTTATCTCCCGGTGCCTTAGGCACCAAAAACATAGATTATAAACTCATTTTGGCAGGGACTGTGTCTGTAACACTCCTATGTGCTGCGTACCGTGCACTATACTGTAATTGTGAAGCGCTTTGAGTCCCATTGGGAGAAAAGCGCTATATTTGAAGTTATTAACATATTCATGTCATCTTCCAATAGATATTACATAGCTTACTTCTCTAAGATCTCAATATCCTGCCTGTGCTGCAGGAAAGCGGTTCCTGGTGTTTGTTTTGCAGAGATTAGAGGTATGATTGAATACCTCAAATCACATCATCTGTCTTTGATCAGACCATTCCTAAGCAGTCTGCTTCCAAACAGCATATGGCAGCCTCAGGCAGTGAAGGGCTTAACAGGATTACAACTGTCCACTGGGCATCTTTCACTAAGTATCATTCTATTATTTCTAATTGCCCCATTTTTAATTGATGACAAGAACAACTCTTGCCCTTCCAAAAAAGGTAATTTTCTTATAAACCCCTTCAGTCCCTGCAATGCTTAACAGTTGCTCGGTACTGAGAGGCTTAATCAGTGCTCCCCGAAAAAAAACAACAACTCTTCTTTACGGAAACACTTGACGCCTCCTCCCACACAAGCAATAAAATGTATCTACTTTAATACAAAATAATGTACGCATCATTTCACATGAAAAATATCTCACACAGTATGTTTGCAGTTATAGCTGAACGAAGAGAAACGTTTGCACAAATGATAGCGTTTGCATTGCAGTGTATAGTTAGCACCACAAAAGGGCTAACTATCTTTTTATTAACCCTTGAATATCCACAGTGGACATAAAATAATGTCCAAGGCAAACTTTCATTACAATACTGGGTGCCAAAGACTTATTGTAACCATCGAAAGAGCTGTCTGTGAGTAGGTTTACTGGCTCTGCACTTTTTTTTAATCCAGGCTGTACTGAAAAACCTGTGTAATACATGTAACGGGTATTCCCCCCCCCCCAATCGCAGATTACACGGTGGGTGCGGAGAACATACGGTGTTACCATAGGTGTGGTGCATTACCTGTTGGCTCACAGGAGGGCTGAGCTTCCGCCACGGGGAACCTGGGACATAACACAATACTAACGGTGATCACTTACACGATGCAGCGCCTCCACCTGCGATGGCTCCCGCCAAAGGGGGAGTAGTTCCTCGCAGGACAATCACTAATAATAACATACACAGTGGGGTATAATAACTAATGACTTTACTAACATGCATGGAGAATATCATCACATCAATCATAACCTGTGTCCCTCTCACGAGGAGACACTAACAGTGACGTCTCGCAGGACGATTCCCCAACACTAGGTGATCCCACCCAGTGTCCCAAGAACCCCACCCAATGTCCCGTACTCCTACAGAGATAGTCAATGGGTGACTGCGCAGTCACTAAGAACCTCTAGGCCTGTTGGTGCACATATGATGGTATAATACCTGCCGAGCACTCCGGTGCTCGGGTCAGCAACAATCTTCTCAAAGGGTCAGACGTGCGATGAATCCGTCTGATCCTCCAACCGAACTCCTTACACGTGCGGACCGCCAGGGGCGATCCTATTTGTACGAAAGTCTCTGTGAACCCCAACGTGGGTCCAACCGCTCCCACAGGAACAGCAGCAGCCGCGGTGTCCTTATCTATATAAGTGGTACTAACGTGACAGGAACCCTAACCTAGGGCCTGTCCCTGTAGTACAGCAACCTGCAGTGGCTTGGGGAACTCCTATGGCCGGTAGGGGGTAATGACCTGTCCCACTCCCCTAACTACCCAAGTCCCTTCAGCCTCACTACTTTCTAACTAGTCCCAGCGCCTACAGCAGCAAGCTGTAGCTCACTGGAGGCTGCAGCCAACGTGCTGCGCAACAAGGTGCCTGCCTGTCAGACCTCACAGCACTAACAGCCGTGACTCTGACAAGGCAGCACTCTATGCTAAGGGCAGCGTCCCTATCTTGGGCCTCCCTCAGCACTTACCCACTAAACTAGTGGGGAGTTGGGGCCTACCTGGGGTGTAGGTACCTATATGGGGCAGGAGCTGCACTCGCTCCCCGCACCCTTCCTTCCCTACAGCTCCCTGACTCCAACTCTCGGTAACCTTCCTTTCCCAGCTCCCACTAATGTAAGTGGCAGGGTCCCTAATCTGAGGGCTGCCCCTGGCAACACTCACCTTACTGGGGAGCTGAGCTATCTCGGGCCCTGGGGGTGCTGGCCTAGTACAGGGAGTCCCCGACTCCTGTACCCTACCTCCTTCCCTGGGCTGCTCCGGTCTCTGACTGATTAGCCTGCTCCAACTGCTAAAAACCCTGTCTGCACATTTGTTGCATTGTTGCAACTCTGCAGCATGAGAATCTGCCAGCTCTATTGGCTTCAATGCTGCCTGTGACAAAGGTGAAAGTGCAGTCCCCTGAGGCTGCTGGGAATTGTAGTCCTTGGCAAAGCTCTTTTCTATGGGGACCGCGTGCCAGATCTTTACTGCGCATGGGCGAAGCTCGCGCCAAAACCAAGAGGGCGGTGTTCACCAGGAGAAGTCGCCGTCCCCTTCCCCCACTGCCACAGGGGTAAGGCAGGGGGCAAAGGAAAATCAGGGGAACCGGGGGTGACCCCCTTACATACAGTAGGCATAAGCTTATAGGGGTCCATGTTATAATGGACAAGAAGCAAAAAGGTGATACTGAGCGGTCATTTACATGCCATTACCCAGAATCCCTGGCTGCAGTGGATGCATTGTTTCCTAAGAGATAATGGGGAAAGGCCGGGTTGCAGACCTGTCTGAGACATGTGAATGTGCTCACAAGTGATATTTTTATTTGCTGTAACCATCTCCAAACTGCAGTATTAACCCAACCAAGCAAATATGTACAGGCTGGGAGAAAATAACAAACAGGTCACAAAAATCAGATTATTTTATTTTGGAATTGGCCTTGAAGAGGTACAAATAAGAAAGACCCATTTGAATGAGACCAATATGATTTTTGGGGGAGATTTTTTCTATAACATGTTGGACTATTAATTTGAGTGCCAGGATAACATAATTATAGAATAGTTTTGGTAAGTGCAAAGAAAATGAAGAACCGGGACCTCTTCAGAAGGAACCAGTTTAATGTTGCACCATTATGAACACAAACAATTCCATATACTTCGAAGTGGCCATTCTTGCTGTTTTGGACCGGAAACCACCATTGATGTCAATGAGGATTTTCGGACAAAAATGACCTGAATGGCTGCTTTGGCGTTAGAAATGGGATAACGTGTCAAAATTTGGTTCATCTTTGTTTTTTGGGATTTTTCTTTAGCTCCTCATCCCGTTAACCCACGGACTTGGCTAAATTCACAGACACGCATCCTTCGCACCGGCACTCGCCTTTGGAAGAAATCTCACCCGCAGGCTGATTTTCTGCACTATATGCTTCTGTTTTAACTCTGCTGTCTCTATGCCCCCCCACCCCCCAGCCTCCTCACTCTCATTCTTTCTCCCCACTTCCTTTCATTCTCTTTCCCCCTGTCTCTCTCATTCTCTAACTCTCTCCCCACTCCAGCTTGTCTCCCTCCACCCCGCTCCAGTCTGTTGCTCTCTACCCACTCCAGCCTGTCTCTCTCTCTGCTCTCCCCACTCCAGCCTGTCTCTCGCTGCTCTCTACCCACTCCAGCCTGTTTGTCTCTCTCTCTGATCTCTCCCCACCCCAGCTTGTCTCTTTCTCCCCACTCCAGCCTGTCTCTCTCTCCCCACTCCAATGTAGTAAACAGGAATCAGAGCACAGCCAGTCACATGAAGCAGAAATAACCCCAGGCAGACTCCAGCATAAAAAAATCAGCTATTTATTGCAGACTTCCATGTGCAGAAACTACATGAACACACCACCGACGCGTTTCATGCCAGAGCACTTTATCAAATAATGAGAACTTTGATGTGCAACTAAGCAATGCTCTGTTTTCTTAATGTATTAGGATATGTGTGAATAGATAATTTATAACATTGATATCTCTGTGACTATTCAGATTATCAAGGCAATTCATAATAGAAAGTCTTGATATATTATCAAAATCTATTACAAATTATATGTTATGCTTTGATGTCCATTAGAAATGTTATCTCTACTAATTACATTGTATACAGGTGTTTGTTCCTGATTAGAACTGTGAAGGAGAGGTTTAAATAGTACCCTCCCCCTCACTGACCTTGTACTCCTTGAGAAAGAACAGTTTTGTTTGAAACGCGTGGGAGGAGGTTGTTTTTTCTGTCTGTGGATCCAGTATCCGTTTTATGTAGTTAAATAAACATTTTTTAGCCATTTTTGCTGGTGAGTCTCAGTTTGCATGAGTAGCGGCTGTTTCCTGATCTTATCCTTGCCTCTCTCTCCCAATCAGAACGTGGGAACTTTCCCACCAGCCAATCGGAGCGGGGGCTCATCTAGCTGCTGATGTCAGAGGAGGGGGCGTGCCAAGCCGGCTTGAAAAAACGGGTGGGTGGGAAATATGAATTAGCCAATGGGAAACATGCCCACAAGCAGCAACTTTATTCATCTAATTCATATCCCACCCGCTGGGCAGGCTCCATCAGGTCTGGCAGTTACAAAGGGGCCCCAGTGGGGTGCCCCCTGTTCTCTGGACATCCTTCCTCCTTTGAACTTCAATGTATTGCAGACATCCTGGCACCTATGTAAATGCCCAGGCTGACTGCATAGACATTTATGCATACAGTATAAAACATTATAAAACATACTTTAATAAAGTATAGACCTTGGGGGACCTTATACCTGTGAGGGAAATGGGTCTGGGATACCTGGGCTCGAAAACCAAGATTCTGGGAGACACTGGAGAGCCCCGGTGTAATTCACCTCGCGTACCCGCAATTCATGCCTGCACGTCGGGGAGAATTACTGGATCTCCGGTAACTTTGTCCCCCGAAATCCTGCAAATAAAAGGAATACATTTCGATCCAAATATCCCACCTAAACCTTACACTCCCGAAGTTTCATGTCTCTAGGACACTGGGAACACGCAAAGCCTCAAAACAGGTCACTTTTTTACTCTCCTTTAAAATTCGCTGGAAATACAGCATGGTCGCAGTGCACAGATTCCCCGTAGACTTACATTGGACTTCCATAGCCCACCCTGTCCTTATGTACAGACGGGTCCCCGCAAACTATACACTATTTGCAGGTAACATAACAGTACTACCGTCTACCCCGGTCAGCAACAATTAATACACTTTTTAACCCTAGTTGATCCCTAATATGCACCCTTAATCTCTTGCTCCCAAAGACCCTGTCTTGCAGCTATTTCCTAAAAGGGATCCTAACTATACCTGGCATCCCTAGCTTACATTCCTGTACGGGACCGTAAAATGGGAACAGAAATACAGGAGAATACAGCAAGGTGTACAACTAGACCAAAGAGTTGACACTTCAGCCCTTGACATACGGTTTCTAGAGGCAGCCAGCCGGGCTTGACCTTTATTAATGCAGGCTGGCAACCCCCTACTGTCACATCCCCTCTCTGTTCCTTATTCCTCCCCCATGTTTTTTCCCCATGAATGTCATCCTCCCTGCATTATCTTTCCCCCTCATGTCTCTCTTTTCCCACTCATGTATTTCTCTTTGTGCTTTATATTCTCCGTGTTTTTCTCTTCCTTTCTGCCTTCTTCCCTTTCAGGTCTGTTTTTCTCACACAGATTTAAGCCTTCCCTCACCTTTCTCTCGGGTTGCAGCTTCCCACACCACACAGGAGCTGCTGTCCTCGAGGACCCGCCCCCTGTCCCGCCCACCTACGGAGGCTCTGCAGAGGCAGGGATTCCCCTCTGTACTTCTTGCTGCATCTCAGTGCCTGCTGCAGGGAATTAATGTGCAGGCAGCAGGGGGCCGGGCCCCCTAAACATACCGGGCCTGGGGCAGCAGACCTTACTGTCCCCTCCCTATCGGCGGCCCTGCTTCCCATCAAGTTTCAGATCACCCACAAGGTTCTCCTTACCTTCAAGGCTCTCCACTCATCTGCTCCTCCCTATATATCAGGTCTGATCTCTCCCTCATCTACTGCGTTCTATCCACAACTGTCTCCTTTCTAACCCTTTCACCTCTACTGCTCTCTCTCACCTTAAACATTTTTCCCTCCCTAACCCTTACATGTGGAACTCCCTCACACTGCATTTCATTAGTCTAGGCTCATGGCTACCGTCACACACCCACAGTCACTACTACCAATGACTGCACCCCTCACCTGCGGTCTCTATAAGTTTCCATCATACTGTAAGTTCTCTGGGACAGAGATGTCTTTTCCTATTGCTGATCATATTTGTTGCACGTACTGTACTATAATTCCCTGTACTGTATTGTCTCTCTACTAAAGCGCTAACTACAGCTGTGGGCACTCTATAAATAAAGATATACATACTTTTTTTTTAATATTCTCTAATTATTATTATTTTTAAAAATTCTTCAGATTTTCAAATATTCTCCCATTTTTGCTTTTATTTCTCATTTTATTTTTTCTTTAGAAGTTTTCAAATATTCAAATTAAAAAAGTGGTGCCTTTTTTTTTTTTTTTTTTTTTTTTAAACTTCACGGAATTTGCGAAAATTGGAGAATGTAAAGAAATGAACCCCCGCCATTTTCCAAGCGAGTTCGAATGTTGCAGAAAAATATGCCCATCTTTATTTGGAATATACAGAAAGATCTCGACAGTTTCAGTGAAAACACTCAATCTTGGGATTTCACAGTATTAAAAACTATTGACTATGCAACTGAAGATAATCTCAACAACCATCGCAGCAAGTCATTAATAGCAGGAACGCGTGCTCTCTGGCAACAGCGAGACTATACGTACGATCTGATTCTTACAACTACAGTATTAGGCTAAGTCCCCGCTAGCGCTGAGCACGCTCATGCTTGGAGAGCACTCCAAGCATGAGAGCCGGGTGTCCTGCTTGTACGCGCGCGCGGGGGAGGGACATTGCGGGTAGTTGAGCGCGCGAGTAAGTAAAGGTTTTTGGTTTACCTAAGCACCTATCGCGGCTGAGCGTGTGTGCCCGCGCACGAGCGCCGCCCGCACCGCATGAGCGGGGACTTACAAATATCTATATATGTAAGTCACCTCCGCAAGCGCCGCCCGCTCAGCGTTGGCGGGGACAGCCTTAGACAGATTATGTGAACGTATACTATACTGTTAAGGTATTGTAGCATTCTCAACAGTTGCACTATCACATTCAATGTATGGCCTGGAGATATCGTTGTATATTATAAAAATGTCCGTCCCCATTCAGTCTTGCACATTGGAAATCAGTTTCACTTGTCCCCAGCATAAATGACCCTTAGAAATCAACAGCATTTCACTCTTCACAGTTTACAGGAATCTATTGAAGCGTTTAGCAAACTGTGAATGTGTGTGTGTGTTTGTGATGAATAGGTTAAGGGAAACTTTCAGTATTGTGAACACAATAGCTGCTAATACTGTACCAAGTGAGACCGAGAGATCCATCACGTATCGTATCCAGTCTCCGGCAGTAGAGGCAACAGCACAAAAAAGAGCGTTCATGGTGCAAGGTACCATGTCACCCACTCCCAAATGCCATCGCTAAGAGGTACATTTGGAGATGAAATTTTTGGCCACCTAGTTAAAAGCATTTTGTAGTTTCACCTCCCATTAATACTATTTTCAGCCGTAACATACAGTTCTGATGAGCTGCACAGATAGTGTTTCCTATTGCTAGCCTCACATAACTGATCATTTCAGCATGTGGTCTCTAGTCGTTGTACTATGTGAATGGGTAATCATCCTTTGCTTCTTCAGTTTCTTTAAGCCATTCATCATTTTCTATACTACTATTTCTCCAATCAGTTGATACTTTTCTATGCTATAAAGCCCAAATCATTTCAAACTTTAGTCATATAGGAAAAATTCCATAACTTGTATCCCTCTTGCCATTTGTGTGGTCTTCTCTGCACTTTATCAAACTCAATTGTGTCCTTTTTTAGTTGTAAACCATACCGAACTATACGCATTATTGAAGCGTCCCCACCGACTTATACAATTACATTATTTTACTTCTGTTTTATCGTCCTATCTTTGGTCTCTGTTGACTGCTTCTACTCATTGAGCCAATGTTTTCAGTAAGTTATCAACAAGGACTCCAATATCTTTTTCTAGCAGTGGGAGTAGTTAATTTACATTCCATCATTGTATATGTATCCTGGACTATTTTTCCTCCAACTGGGCCGCCTCAGGGTGAGAGAGTCGGGACAACTGTCCCAGGCCCGGTGGGTGTGTGGGGCCTGGCCGGCGATGGAAGTATCCGGTTGCCGGGCCTTTGATTGCTGCCGGGCCCCATTCCTCCCCAGCTGTTCCGGTCCCCAGATGAGCCAGCGGCCTGCCTCTCCCCCTCCGGTGCGCGCCGGAGGCAGGGCCAGCTTCCGTGTCCACCCGTGGACAGGCGCGGCACTAGAGTTCTGACTGAGATCACCCCCCAAGGTAAGGTGTTAGGTGTAGTGTGTGTGTGTCTGTGTGTTATTGTTAAGATGTTGTGTGTGTATGTTTTGTGTGTATGGGAGGGTTATTGTATTTTGTGTATGGGGGCTATAATATATTTAGTGTCTATGTCTATGTATTTTGTGTAGGGGTGTTATTGTATTTTGTGTATGGGGGTTATTATATTTAGTATATGGGGGGTTATTGTGTGTGTATGGGGGGTTGTTGTGTTTGTGTTGGGGGTTATTGTATTGTGTGTACTGTGGGGGGGTATTGTATTGTGGGGGGGAATTTGTGTGGAATTTTGTGTGTGTGGGGGGACAGGTGTGTGTGTTATTGTAGTGTGAGTGTGGGAGGTGTTATTATATTGTGTGCATTGTGTGTGTGTGTGGGGGGGGAATTGTGTATGTGCAGGGTTGGAAATTGTGCGTGTGTGTGTGTGTGTGTGTGTGTGTGGCCAGGCGGGGAAGAGGGAATGAGTGTGAGGAGGGGGGATTGAGGGAGTAGTATTGAGTGAGAAGGGGGTAATTGAGTGACAGCGCAGGGTGGAGAGTGAAAGGAGAGAGAGGGTGTAAGAAGGGGGAGGAAGAGTAAGAGAGGGGGAGGTGGGAGAGTGAAAAGAGAGATAAATACATGAGAGGTGAATGATTAGAGGTGGCCGAGAGTGAGGACATGTAAAAAAGGAGGGAGGCTCGCAAGGCCACCAACATACTGTGGGGGAGGGGACCCAGTGGAAACTCTAGTCCTAGGTCCCGGGAAAGCTGTTGGTGGCCCTGCCTGCACTTATCAATGTTGAATTTAATCTGCCATTTACCTACCAGAACTCCCAGTTCAGAGACATCCTTTTAAGGTCCAGATCCCCAACGGAAATTTAAATTGATGCTAAGAACCTCGTACTTTGAGAGACTACTTAACTTCACCGATCTTTTTTTAGAGAAGCTCAGGATGACAGCTTCTCTTATAGGGTTGTTTTGAGTTTGCATAGTGGGGAATAGCATGTGGGAAGATGTAATGTACTTCATGCTCTGGGCCTCTTTAAATAAAACATAAAATCACAAAGAGCTAGGAAAAATTTTAAATGGTGTAATTTTGGTTTAAATGGCATTACTTTCAAAATATGTATTTTTTGGGGGGGAGAGGGGCAGGGAGAGGTAGGGCGGCATATTTAATAGCCTGCTTTCAACAATTATTATTCCCAAACGATGACCAACAGATGCTCAAGAAATCTTTTGAAGTGCTCTCGCTCTGGAAACACACAGAGTATTTCCTTCAAACATTTTCACCAAGTTTATCTTTCAAGCTTTGGCTATAATGTATACTGTATGTGTCACAACATCCTTAACAAGCTTGTATTATACAGAAAATTCCTTAACAGCAAGAAATAAAACATCTGTTTTCCCACTTGGTTCCTTGTGTATATATTCCTGCAAACCATTATTACTTATTGAATACAGAAGCAAAAAGGGCAATTCATTGAAACGAGTCCCTGGTGCATCGTGCTAGTTTAAAAGGCTACGTGTTAATGCAGAGGACTTAATTCATTTCTAAAGCAGACAATCTATGTGATACAAGGACACCCTTAATACATTTATTTACCTCAAGTAGCTTAGTGACTTACTCTGACTCTGCAAAGAGTCAGTTTGGACTGTTTTTTCACACAGCAGAAGCACACTTCTCAGTATTCTATGTAGGGGTGTAGCCCCCGTTCCCCCGTGTCTAGGGTGACTACGTGTGGTGCGCTGTTACCTGTAGGCTCGCAGGAGGCCTGATCCTCCGCTGCAGGGAACCTGGGGTGTACCTGATTCGTCCGGTGACAGCGCCTCCACCTGTGAAGGATCCTAGCACTGCTGGATACCCCTTGCACAGGACCCAATACAATACACACACACTTGTGTATATCTATATATATATATTATATATAAATATAACAGGTTTACTGAACACAGCTAAGAACATATATATATAACTGAATACCTTTTACAATGTATGCCCTGCACGGCCGTAACACCACAGTGCCCCCAACCACCTGGTTCACACCCCCAAAGTACTGAGGGTCCCTGGGCTCCCAACCACCCTGGTGTCCACAGGAGCAATCCCACCAAAGTGTGTGTGACAGCGCTGCCCACAAGAAGTGTGTGTTGAGTTGGTGCACTTGTTGAGGTACCTGCCCAGGTGCTCCAGCACCCGGTTATGGCCGAAGAGCAAACAGGGATCCGTTGATCCAGCGACTTCATCAGCGAAGGCGTCCTCCTCTGCTGGAGGGTCCCACCTTAATAGTCCTTACCTTGCAGATACTGCGCGGCATCTTGCTGCTGTGTCCCTGACACTGTATACACTATAGGGGCAATGTTCCTATCTTGAGGGGCTGTCCCTGTAGTAACCACAATCTAGGTGGGAGTCGGGGCCTATAACGGAGTCTCTGGCCTAGTGCAGGGGCCACTGACACCCCCACACACACACTCAACTTTTTGTGTCCCAGCTCAGACTGGCATGGCTGCTTGCGCACCAAATATATCAATATCTGAGCAGAAGATCTCTGCAGCCCTATTGGCTGATGCACGCCATGTGATCTAGCACCCTAGTGCCTTCTGGGGGCTGTAGTCCCCGCGGAGACCTTTCCCTGAGATGGCCGCCGCTATGAAGCCTTTCTACACATGCGATCCTATCTCTGTAATGGCCGTCGCACCTTTAGGCCTCTCTGCGCATGCGTGACTTGTGGAAAGATGGCGCGCCCTGCAAAGAGAGCTGCCGCGGACCTTCGGTGACCCACTTGCCATCCTGACTGCCCGCATGCTCCTGCAGCCTCCCCGCACTCCTCTGTCAGTCGCAGCCGCAGTGGGAGGTAAGGGGACAATGGGGGACCCAGGCTATAGGGGAAAGAGATACCCGAAGGCCAAAGCTCCACAGAAAGTGTTTTGACTCTGGTGTCTATTTTTCAGAGAACATTATCGATTTTTTTTCCCCGACAAGTCCAGGGTGCCGACCTGACCCACTTCAGTATTCTATATTGCTATATTCTATATTGCCTTTGCAATATAGACCATCGAATTAGAAGCTTTGGACCAGCTGAATAAATAAACCAATATTTTTTATGTAACCCCTTAGTAGCTTGACATCATGCATACCTTACTACTTGCCCATTATATATCATAGTGGTAGAACTATTGTATACAAAAGGTTAAGCCCCACCCTCTGAAACTCCTTGGTGACCTAACCTCCCTCCACAGGGCACCTCACCCTTCCCACCATCCCCCTCTGTGTTCCCCCACTTGGCACAAAAGAAGCTAGAGGAGTTTACCCAAGAAGGACCATAGCTACTTCCATGCAAGTGCATATTGGTTGAGTTTTGCAGAGTGACAATGTCTGTGGACTTTCTTTGAAAATATGTTCAGCAAGGTTGCAAGTCCTCATTTTGAACCAGCAGGACCTTTAATATAATATAACTTAGTACCTGAAGCATATTGGTTTCCGCTGAGGTGGGGTTTTTTTTACACAAAAGATAAGAGATTTTTCTTACTTTCTGGGAAATATTTTGTTTTTATTTGAATGTAGGATTATTGCCATTTTTATACAAAGATTTTAATTGGCTTATGTTTTGGAGTCGGTTCCCACTTTATTGAGCATCCCTTTGCATATTCAGAGCCAGCTGCAGGAGCCCCCGTTACTGAATGGAACGCCCCTTTTTTTTTGTTCTTGTAACAGATGTGAAACTCATCACAAATTTTGGACCATGTGGTACAAACAAAACTGTATACGATAGAAAGCAGAAGAAAGAATTAGGGGCACTCACTGGATTTATGTAACTGCCTCAGGGGCACAGCGATCATCCCCTGCTGGGAAGATCTATAATACAGGACACATCCTCCTAAAACAGGAAGGAACCGGCACCCCAGAGGTCTTCATACAAAAAAAAAAAAAGACATTTTAATCCACACAGATTCGGTCAAGATGATAGAAAGAATGCAATTGAAATATTCTATATGATAGCTATAAAAATGTCACATTACCAAAAGTTTACCAAAAAAAAAAAAAAACATTGTTAAAAAACAAACAAACAATGAAAAGGTTCCCAGTTTGAGAAATAGAAAATGTTGAAGCTCTAAAAATACAAATAACACATTGGGAAACATTATTTAATAATTTTTTTAAAACAATATTTGAAAGGTGACAATCAATTTATTTGTAACGGTTTTTCTGGCCCGGCCTGACCCACCCAATCTCACATTGGCCCCTGTGGTCTAACCGGACCCCATTACAGTGTGGATATGTCATATGGTGCACCTGCTGGCTACAGGACTCCTGAGTCTCCCGCATTGATGGTGTGTGGGGAGGACCCGTCAGACAGGCAGCTGAGGTAGTGTGCTGAGTCTCACCTAGTTCCAGTGCAGCGCCTCCACCTCACCAGGGTCCCTGCGTCCGCATGGGGATGATCCTGGCGAGGAACTCCTCCGTGGTGCTCCTCTCTGTACACTCATTCCTGATAGATACACGAGAGGGTTTCTGGCTGAACTCATCTTTATTGACACGGCAGGGCAACTGCCCTCCACAAGGAGTATCTTCAGCCGCTCATCTCGCCAGTGCTCCCTTTAGTTAGGTATGTCACCTAGATCAGGGATTCACTTATTCCCGCAGGAATCACTGTCCTGTGCCAGGTCCCTGGACACAGCCTCCCATGGAGTCACTATAACATAACTGACACTCTAATAGAACTTTAACTCCTTCCTCAGCTCTGACAAGAGCTGGAACTCCTTCCTCAGCAGAACAACTACTAACCAGCAACAGCAACTTTCCAGCAACTAACTTTTAGACACAGTGCTGTGCCTTATGTAAGCTTCTGAGGCTGACACATCTCTGACATCACTAACCATGGAGTCAGAGCATGTGACCAGTCCCAGCCATACACAGAGCACCCCACCAGGGGGTGAGGGGAAACCTCCATAATTACTGCTGGCATGCCCACACTTACCAGGCCTTACTGCCAGCAGGAGAGATGACTGTAGGCATTTTACATGACCGCTACATATTTATAAAATGTTTTACCAGGAAGTAATACATTGAGAGTTACCTCTCGTTTTCAAGTATGTCCTGGGCACAGAGTTAAGACAAATAATACATGGTTACAAATACAGTTACATAAGTGAACAGGGTATACATTATATACAAGACATTGCATGCACAGTTAAGATACTATATATTTATGGGCGTATGTAACAGTTACAGACCAGATTAAAATGTGAGACAGCTTTAGATTTGAAAGAAATTAAACTAGTGGTGGATGTGAGAGTCTCCGGTAGGAGACTGCCATACGTTCAACAATTGTGAGAGTGCTGATGATGAAAACTTTGCTTATTCTCCAGAAACATAAATCATTGCGATATATGACATGAGCTCGTAGTCGTACAATGAAATGTACTGTACTGTGTGCTGATCATCTACGTGGCAGTAAACATGACGGATAAAGATAAACTTTGCTTTCTTACGTCCCACATAATGAATGGATGGGTGGGGTGCTACATACTGTAGTTTGACCAAGGCCTTTTGGTTTCCAGCAAGCGTACAGTATGTTACATTAACTTTACTCATTGACTTGAATGGCAGTTAATGCTGGATCATGATTCAGTACAGGTAGTCCTCGTTATCCAACGGTTCATTTTACAACAAATGGCATATCCAACGCTTTACAATGCAACCCTATGGGCTGTTTTTCGATGCCAGAATGCGTTATCCAATGCTCACCGCCACTGATTAACATGGGACTCACTTTACAACGGTTTCACTATCCAACGCTACTTCCAGAACGGATTATGTTGGATAACCGAGGACTGCCGGTACCTGGTATTGGAGCTTAATACGTGTTTTGTCACCATGTTGCAATTTTTGTGTATCAGATGCAACAAATGTAAGACGCTTATTAGTTACACTTCTTACATACGGCGCGGAGAGGTTTACATTAACTAAGACCTTGAGGATATTTTCCCATTTTAAAAGCAGCACTCCAAGCTGAGTTTTTTTTAATTTTTTTTTAAAGTTTGTTTTTTCTCCCCCTTTAATATGTGCATCAAAACTGTACAATTCACACAATAAGTAATTAGCCAAGTTGCCAATTGATCCGTTCTCCTGTGATCGATCAGCGAGGATTCGGCTTGGGGATTCACTAAATGGCTGTCAGTGCAGCAGAAGAGGACCCAAGATGCAAAGTTCTGTGGGGAAGATCATGTGACCAGGCAGTCACTAGATAAAATTTGTGTATTGCTAGAGAGAGGGCAGGGCTCAAAATATGGTGTGCCAGAGCCATGTTTAAAAAGAGGAAGGTAATGTGACTTTGTAAATGGTTGCTATAGAAACAAAAAATGCTCGTTACATTATAATACATTACAAATATTTCTCATAGTACAAAACTGATTTATTTAAAAAAAAAACATTTAAAAAAAAATACTTTTATGCCTTAAGTGTCTAATTCCCAACAACACAACATTAAATACCACCAAATATACAAATGATGCTTTTTTCATTTGGACGATTTGTAAACTCATAACAGAGGAGCAAAAATGCAGCAGTCATTTCTTAGTTACAAACTGGTTCTTTTTAACATCACTCACAATGATTGATGTAATAAAGAACTGTGATGGGGATTTGTAGAAATTGCATGTTTTGGGGTGGAGTAAGACAACTCCTTTATAGGGAGACTGAGACACTTGTTAAACAAAGCCAGGCAATGAGAATGAAAGCTGTCACTAAAATTAAGATACTAAAATACATTGTACAAGAAACGTTCAAGTCAAAACAAATGGCTCACATTATGGTTTCCCCGCCTGAGTTGTGCTTGCATTCACATTTAATACTTTAAACTGTCAGCAAATGTCCAGCGGTGAAGACCACTTCCTGGGCTTGTATAGTGCCAAAAATGTATAAATGAATAAACTAACATTGAGCTCCTTCAATCTGTTATGTACACGGAGGTCCCGCTACTTAGGTTCATCCTACACACACACACACACATATATATTACTGTATATATACAGTATATATATATTTTCAATAAAGACAGATGGCACGCCAATAGAATAAATATGGTCCGGTTCTCGCTCCATACGCAAAATGTAGGTAACACTTTGATCACCACCAAAATAGAAATCATGAAGCAGCACTCAGTAATTGTTGTACAAAAAAGTGTATTAGAACACAGAGGGGCCACACAAACGCCAACATTTCGGTCCCAGCAAGAGGACCTTCTTCAGGGGGTGCAACAGAACTATGACTGTGACAGGTTTTTATACCCATAAACCAGTGCACTGAATCAGCTGTAGCTAATCCAATAATCTAAATCGCCACTAAAAAAAACACCAGGGGGTCACCAAACGTGTGTGGCGGCCAATCAGAGCAGCGCTGATCCGTCCATGCCTCTCCGCGCATGAGTAATAGATAATAATGTAATGGCTAGGCTTCCTCCGCTGCTAAGTAGCAAAGTCCTGAGCATCTAATCTCCAGTAGCAATGAATGCAGGGGAGCCCGCGCATGCGCATGTAATGCCTTGGCAAAGAACCAGCGCTGTATCACCCCGTGCGGCATCGCGTCCCCCGTTGTCAGGAGCGGACGTGCTTAGCATCTAGTCACCATTGGTGACCAGTGAAGGAAGGCCAGCGTGTGCGCATGCAGGATCCAGGCACGGTAACAGCACTTCATCACCCCGCACAGCGCCATATACTCCGGGAAAACAAAAACTGAGGGAACAACATGAGTGGAGTGAAAGGGTTGGGTAAACATACAAAGACAAACAATGTTGCAGGATACAAAACAGTCCAATGGTGCTTGCCAAAGAGCAATTCAATAATAGCAAACGTTGACAGCAAGCAAAAAGTCACTGAGGCACAGGCACATGCTGTATGAAATATCATGCTTGCTTCCAATTGTAGTAAAAGTTTTCCCCTATCACCGCCATGCGCTGGGGGACGTGCATGCACGGTAGGTATACATATCCATGTAGCTAGACAATGTTTACGTTTTTAGAAAGGCCTAGCAACCGGTTGTAGTTTCAAATCCTCCAGATTACCAGTATCCATAAGGGCCTTTCTAATGGTCGATCTATGCATACACATACGTTCTTTAAACATCCGTGTGGTCTTACAAATATAATAAAGACCACACGGGCATCGAATTAGAGAGACCACGAACCGAGACTCGCAGTTCAGTCCCTTACCTTAATGGATTTACCACTTTGTGGATGTGAGAACGTTTTGCCCAAGATCATATACTGGCAATCCAAGCACCCGTGGCATTTATGCACACCAGGCGGTCTACTCAGCCAATTTGTAGGGCTCACATATTTACACTGGGTCTGATTGGGTCAACGTGTCAGCAGATTCCGGCCCCTGCGGTAACAAAAAAGCAGCAGTGCAAGGAAAGATTTACCCATCTTATCATTGGCAAGGAGGTGCCAATGTTTCAAAATGCTGGACTTAATGACACTGGATGAGGTACTGAAAGTGCTGTTGACATTGAACCGTTTAGTGCCTTGGACTTTGGTGGCGGGAGCTAGTAGGTCATATATAAAACACCACATATTGCAGATTTAAGTAATCAAATATGCACTCTTAAAACGTTAGGGACAGAGAAACCATTGTATTTATGCATCTTTCACAGATCTCAAAACCTGCTTTGTGTACCCCCTTGTCACATCATAAGTGACAAAGACTCGTTGTAGTGATATGCAAATAAGTACGCAACAGGTGTCACTTCCGATCCATTTTTACATGGATTTCCTAGAGCTTTTGTCCGCAGCATTAAACAGCTTATGTCACCAAGGTTGTTATAAGGAAGTGTAGACTCAATGGACCCACTCAAAGACAGCTTTTTCATCCTTTTGGACTTGATCACGGATTCCGCATTGTGAGGATGGTTGCAAACATCCTTATCTGTGTCTTAATTATTGGGTGAATAACAATGTCGGGGGGTTGGGAGGCGGGCCACTTACCTGCATCTAGGGACGCCAAATGATCAGTGTCAACCGGGGGGGAAGGTTATGTTCCTGTACCCTTCGTAGTCTTTGCATTCATGCTGCGCTTATTGGCTTTATATGTACTGTAGCAAGTTCTTAGGCTACGGCCCCAGTCCTCCCTGCTGCACGCGCGCATGGCGCTGTGTGCAGAGACTACAGCTGCGATCGGCGGTCTGAAGGCGAGATCTAGGGAGAGTGCAGGGGGCGTGGCCATGACGGGGCATATCTGCCCTGCCATTGGCTGAGCGCGGCCATGTGACCGCGTCGCGGGAAGATACAATTCTTGTCATCCCTGCCAGCGTACGCATCACAGTGCTTTGCGCACACACACACACACACACACACACACACACACGGGCTGGCTGTAGTGTGTAGCGTGCGCGCCGCCGTGATCACCGGGGACTCAGCCTGACTGATGGAAATTTCTATATAAAACTACACACCACGTTATCAAGGGGATGCTTATGAGGTCTAATATTATAACATCAGCTTATTTGTGATTTACTATGTCGTTTAAATACTCACTGGATATTTAACAAACATTTCACTGACACACTGAGGAGTGGATACACACACAGGCTATAAAGTATATGCTTTACAGTACTAATAGCTTTGCGTTTCAGATTCCTCCTGGACTAAAGAAGTTACAACAGAACTACAGTAAGACGTTAGTTACAGAATAAAAACCCCTTTAAGTAATTTAGATATTGGATAAAAGAGACGGAACACAAAGCGCAGGGGACATTCTTTCTGGAGTTTGTCAGACATTGAGCCTTTAATGATCATCCCATTGTAATGACATCAGCTGCACAAAGACTGTAGCCTGAATTTTTTGCGCAATACAGACCCCACTGGCACCAAGGAGGCTAATTATGAAAGTTTAACAGTGATCGATGTGTAGTGTCTCACAGTTTACTTTGTTGTGGCATATTTTGATATGTTTGCTATTGTACTCACATTAGCCGCTATCGGTGGAAAATGCTTTTGTGTTCTCTGAAGCCAGAAACAAAACAAAAAGCGCCTCTCCCAAGTGACAGCTGAAACCCACAGATCTGTGACGCAAATAAATGGCATGTGTAAAGAAACAACAATGTAAGTGAAAAGATATTCACCCTTTGTATATTTTAGAGACGAAGCCATTAACAAAACATCACTTTAACATAAGAGCATTGTGTGTGCTCAATGATCGCTTTGTGCATTCCTATAAGAAAGGAGGTAACCGCTGGATTCTTTGCTTTGGGTTTTCACGTGCAATAAATATCTGCCTTTGATGCATATTCGCACTATAGAGCAGCGGTGGCCAACTCTAGTCCTCAAAGGCTAGCAACAGGTCAGGTTGAGGACTGGAGTTAGCCACCGCTGCTTTGAGTAACCCCATTTTTTTTTACCCTGAAGTTTTTTTACTTACATCAGTGGGGTGTAAAGAATTGATCATCAATGACAAAAGTTGTATTACAAACCAAATTAGTTTGAGCTGTTTCACAGCACAGCAGCATTGGTTTATGGCAACTTGAGCCGCCAACAGCCAACTACCATTTAGAGGGTAAATCAATATTCCCCAAAGCGTGTATTGACTACAATGGGGGTAATCAGCCAAGCCAGGGTATGTGGAGTTCAGTTCTTAAAAGACTCCAGTGGTCGAATTTAAGGTTTAAACTCTTTTGAAGCGTGAAGGAAAGCAATTTTGATCCTATTTTAGAAAGCTGTATACAATATGCCAAGAAAGGAGCAAGACTACCCAAAAATAAAACCATTATTCTTTAAGTAGAACGTGGAACCGTACATTTTGTGAGTATATCGCTCAGAAAAGCATCATTGGGGCAGTGAAAGCTAGTTTAAACCCGCACATGTCATTTGTGATACTTAATATAAATATACAGAGAATTGCAATTTAGAAGATACATTTTAAACCGCATGGATATAGTGTGTGCATTTTACAGATAAGTGCTACAATGGTTAGAGACGGATCGCCACCTAGTTCAACAAGATCTGCGGCTGTTTGTCACTAAAATGTCATACCATTAAAAACGGCACCATGAAATTTGCCAGTAGTTCGGTTTAAGAGACACGAATATGGAGAATACACACACGAGAGAGACACGGATGTGGAGAATACAGACACGAGACACGGATGTGGAGAATACATACATACATACATACCTCCACTTAGCCACAAAAGAAAACATTAACATTTAACATCTTAAATTGTGAAACTATTGCTAAACAATTCCCACAGCTGTGTGCTTGCACTTAATTGCTTCTCCAAACTATATTGCCAAGTAGGGCGGCTTACGTAAGGTCTACACTGAGGGGGAAGAACCTGGACCGCTGGTTTACCAGTTACGGTCACTTCTCCAGTATCACAGTTGTGAATGTTTAGCGGTGTGAATGTACTGCAGCTCCGCCCAGCAGCACAACATTATCAAACAAAAGGGTAGAAATCTGCTTCTCCAGCGCACAATTGGCCTGATACAGATAAATGTGTTTATATTTGTATTTTTGCTTATACTTCTATTGCTTTAATGCAATTTCTGTAAGCTATTTTTAGTGATTCCTCCAATACGAATGGTTAGAGACTCCGGATTCAATTGAATGCAAGAGGAGGCATTGTTAATGAGGTTACCCTGCGCCTCACCATAGTGTGATCAGTACCGTAGGAATTAAAGGCCTTCCCCACTTACTCCTGGAGTGCCAGAATGCCAAAAACACCAGGCAGGACTGGCCCTATGTAGACTCAGGACTGCAGCAATGGCAAGTTGTTGTGTGAGGGAGGGGCGCAGGCCCAATGTGTTGAGTAGGGTAGGCTGCAGCACCCAACGGGCTGCACATGCAGGCACCTACGAGCAAATGCTGCCGATTGTTGCAGACAGAGCTGGACTGGGGGAGAAGTGAGGGCCCCTAAACGAGTGGCGGGCCCAAGCTACCTCTTTTAGTTTGCTTATAGGGTACCGCCACCACGGGCAGGTCGAGTCCTGCCCATCAATATCTGAAACGAAAGAGAAAGTCTTCCTCTTTGGTTCCAATAAACTCTGTGGCTCCCTAAGAGCCACAGACTTGACCCGCTGCTCCCACACTACGAATGCTGCTGCTTTTCTTGTGCGGCCTCCAGGAACTAGGGCACTAAAAAAAAAAGGAGCTAAGTCAAGCGCCGAGGATTGTTGCTTTAACCACTTGAGTGCACGCAACTCTTTGTGCTATTACAGGCGCCTACAGCGGTGGAGGATTAAAGTGGAATTGTCAGACTGAAAAGGGAATTATTGCAGGTTGTAGCCTGCTTGTCTATGGATATGTCTCTGAGTAACCAGGTAAAATCCACAGCTGGATTGTAGCATTTCTCACGCTAAGGGCAGTCCCTACATACCTTATGACTTAACTCATTAATAAGTGGCACTGCAGCTTTTAATATATGACACTTAACCTCAAGAGGAATACATTACCTGGCTCTGCTGAGTTACAAGCACCTCCTGTAGCAGAGAGACAACAACTTTGTGTTTACACGACTGGTAGATTAAAAGGCCAGGGCACCATCAGCCCTTTTATGTGGTTGATATGCAATGGGCACACCCAGCATTAAAAACACGACAATATTTGTGTACCAGTATTGTGAAGCTCTATTGAACACTGTTCCAGTTTTATTTACTCCCGCTCTGAACTGGAGACAAAAATACTATCAGGCTTTTTCATACAAAATGTCCCATTGTTTTAATGGCAGCGACAGTGGTATAAAACATATTCATTACCTTCAATGCTTCACTATAGTAAATATTTTCTGATATTTAACATGTGGAAAATGCACTATTGCAGTTTTCTTTTTACATAATTCCAGTGTAAAAACACATAAAAAAATAAAAAACAGTGTTAAAAGCAGAAGAAAAGCGCATGGCACACAACAAAAATATATATTTTCTTAAGATGATTCAACTGAGAATTAACTCGATCCTTTACAATAAGAAATGTATTAAAAAGCTCAGAATCAACAATTCTAGATTTGCAAATAGCTGCATAGTGCTTGAAATCCTTTATGTAATTGACAATTAAAAAAGTAGTGTTATTAAAAATGCTTCTTCCCTATCTTGTTAGAGTATTTAGTAAACCCACAGATCTGTAAAACTAACTTACAAACATGTACTGTAACAGAATAAAAAACAATTGCTAAAAATATGCATTCAACGCTGTACTGTTTTTTGCCAAGTGCAATCTTCCAGTGTTGTACAAAAGTTTGTATTCGTTAGTAACACTATACTAACTATTACTAGAGTAACATTTGAATCATAAAACTGATATAACTCCCGGGCAGTGCGGCCACTCATGGTGCATTGTTATCAAACTCTTTTTCCTGGTTGGAGATGGACTGAATGGGCACACTGGAGACGCTCCTGATTCTGTTGGGATGCTGAGATGCTTGATCCGGATTTGAGCGCGTTTCAGCCAAGTCATTTTCCATGTGCAATCTGTGGGGCGTTAGAAACAAGAGAGTATGAAGAAACCAGTACCATTTCCAGACACACACACATGCAGGGCCATATTTACGGAGAGTTGGTAAGCCAAGAGTCATGGCAATTTATGATGTCATAAGACACTTTACTCAGACGATTAATTTGAAAGTGTTTTATGGCTTTGCACCACCTAGTAAATATGCGCCACAATATTTAAAAGGGACACACAAAGCTGGACTGTGATATAAGCCAGTAAATCTGCTAATCAAAGAGACACAGCAATGTGCTTTGGTAATTAACTAATTGGAATGCCACTTATGCCCTGATATATCCCAAAGACAAATGGGCACCTTTACTTTTGTCCCAAGCCAAAATACTACATTTGAATAAAAAAAAAAAAAATGGTATAAAATATTAAAGAGGATACACAATGTGTAAACATCTTCTCCTCTTCCCCCATACAAAGTTGGTCATATGTTGTGCTATTTTTTTTATGAACAAGCTGCAAATTAAAATACATTTTACTGTATAGAGCAATGACAACCTCACAACTCTCCTCTTCAAAATGTACTTGTTGGCTCATTAAAATGGATCACAATCTTCTACAACTAAATACAGCAAATCTGTATGTCACAGCTTCATGAGAGCTGTATAGGTCCTGGAGAAGTATAAAATCAGAACGCAAAATTATACTTCAGCTGGAAGGGCCACAAGGTGGTCACCATTACTAGAAACAAGTCCCCCCGAATATTTGTACAGGATGATGGCACGACGCTATATATTCCGTTTCCTTCATACATTTTAAAGTTTGTTTCAAATCAACATAAGATTGAAAAAGGAACACATTATTTTCTGCAACGATTGTCCAGAATCTGAATAAACACAAGCTTTGGCTTTGTACGTGGTATGCGAGAACCAAAGAGTCGCAAAGTAAATGCCAGCACAGAAAAAGTCATTATAAGCAGCATACTAGTCAGGAGATAGAATGAGAAGGTCCAGTATTGTCTATGTTTAGGCATGTGCACAGGGGCACCGGATAATACACATTTTTCAGTACAGAAAGTTATTTTTGACAACTGCTGTTCGACTAAGGCAGATGTGAAGTTTACATTTTTAATTCCAATACTAATTTCAATCACACTTCATCTACAAACTCCAGTTGTAAACTTTAAACCTGCGTTTTCTGTGAGGAAGTTACAAATAAATAAAACGAACACCTCATGTTGATTCACTGAAAAAGGCATAACCTAAAATCAAATGTTATTTTTTTTCCAGGGCCAATACGGTTACTTTAACTTTAAACTACATCATAAAAGTTACAGAAACACAGCGGTATGTATGTCCAAGGTCTTTTTTTTACATTACAGAGAAAATTGGTTGGTTCCAGCAAAACTAATTAAAGCAAATAGAATAAGCATTTCATACCTTTCCTCAATCAGTGTGTGTATGCTTCCAGACAAGCAGTTTCCTTTGCCAGTTCCTGCTTTATTATTACTGTCTCCCTGTTCCACCGGCACCTCACAACCAGCTAATAAGGTTTGGGTGGTCGACTCTCCTGGGTTCTCTCTTCCTTTCAAGCTGCAGCTCCCGCGTTCCTCTCTTGAAGACAGGTCTAAGGTGCTTCGAATATCTACTGTAGCCTCCGGACCCAAGAAGTCATGGCTTGTGATTGCCACAGCAGACATGCCATGATTTGCTTTGGCGCCTGTACTGGTCCCCATCGACTTGGATATGACTTTCAGCTTGTGAGAGCTGGATTTAGAGTGCTTCTTTTTATGCTTCACTTTCGAATTGTGCTTGAGGAAAAACTCACAAGACTCCTGCAGGACTCGCCGGCTCTCGCTGATGGGACTAGAGAAAAAAAGAAAGAAAGATTAAAAATAAAAGCATAAGGATTTGGCCAAAACTGTGCAGAAAGGGTGGCCAACTCCCAGGCTCAAGGGCCACACACAGGTCAGGTTTTCAGGATATCCCTGCTTCAGCACAGGTGGCTAAATCAGTGACTCAGTCAGAATGACAGCCTCCTATGCTGAAGCAGGGCTATCCCCAATACCTGGCCTGTTGGTGGCCCTTGAGGACTGGAGTTGGACACCTCTGTGTAGAGTAAACATTCCAGACAATGTGAAATAGGTTTTAATTGCAGGAAGGGATTTGTAAATGGGTCTCTTAATAAAGCAGCAACAAGATTTGCAACTCACATCTTCATTTCATGAACGGTAAAAGGTTAGTTATATTGGATTAATAAAAGTACAAGTGAGGAAGGAAGAGAGTTAGAAATGGAGAACAATGTGAAAGCAACCTATGGAAAGAAGCTTCAGGCATTAAGTACACGTGGTAGATAAATATGGAAAAGAAAGGTTGCAAGAGTCAAGAAATGATTTAGAGGATTACAGAGAGATGTAAGGAGGAGCATATACGTGTATAGCCTCGATACAAAAAACAACTGTGGAAAAAAACTGAACTTGGAATATTCTTCATTTTGCTACACACAGAGAGGTCCTTTATCAATTTATTGATCAAAAATGATTTGCAGTTGTAGTGCAGCATAATACAATGAGTGAGAGCTAAAATAACAATGGAACATACAAAAATATTTCCCTAACATCTACATGTAGTAGCATAATGGATAGGGTATTCCCTGCGTCAAAGAGCTTACAATCTAAATGAAAAAAAAAAAAAAGGACTGGAAACACAAGGTAAGGTATATTGGTAGAGGTTAGTGGTGATGAAGTTCTGGAGTTTCACTGGGTGGCAGGGTCATAGTGGAGACTAGGCAACGAGAAGGTGCAGGGGTATGAAGATAGATGGGGGAAAAGTGTATATGTGCAAGGCACCGTATATGTGCATTCATGGTTTTACCACGAAAAATACTTTTTTCCCATCAGTATCTCACTTTGAAGTGCTGATGTATAAAATTGTTGCCTTGCATACGCTCCTTCAATTAATTACTGAAAGCAGGTGCAGTGCTGCAATGACTTGTGAACGGGTTTAACAAATGAAGGCTCAGATCCACAAAAGGACACCACGCTTTAGAACATATTCAAATGAATGGGACCGTTTGTGGATCTGACCCTCAGGTTTCTATGAAATGGAAGTAGTATCCCAATTCCGTTTTGTAAACGTGGGGTTTTATCTTCAGCTCTTCTTGGCAAAAAAAAGGCAAAAAAAAAGACAAAAACAACTTGTGGCCAATTTAAGTACGACAGGATGAGAGGATATAACAGATATCAGCTCAAGATAAAATATATATAGGGGGTGCTAGGCAAAGGAGGAAACTTCATCCCGCTTTCCTAGATGATGGCAAGGAAATCGGAAACATGGGGCCAGCCAAGGAAGAGTTCAGCCAAATAAGGAAATTACAAATCTACTTACTACATACTGGGGTAAGAGTGTTTCTTTTGGGTTAAAGAAGTTTATGTTCGAATTAAAAAAAAAAAGGTGGATAAAGACTTGAGATACATGCAGTATGATACTACAGGTACAGTATGAATTCACAGGACAAAAAGCTCACTACGAAAGTCTAATGTGATAAATACAAAGACTGTATAACCTGAGGGGGTCGAACCAATATGAATATTACTTGGATAACATGCACCAACCATAGAAACGTTTAAGTGAATATGGCAAAAATTTATTGTAACAAAATGGCAGTGTTTTCATTTATCCCAATTAAAAAAAAAAAAATATATATATATATTTAAAAAAAAGTGGCCAATTTGACATTTGTTTATAGTTATACTGTGAATCCATCACCGGCATTTCATTGTCAATAAATATATTTAAAAAAAAAATTAAATACAAATAAATGAAAAATAAAACACTACGGGATCATAAATGACATTGTTCCCAACAGCCGGTCACATGGACCTGGATTCATGGCCATCGGAATGAATGAACCGGTGGCAGCAAAGATTAAGGGACAACCCAGAAACCTCTTAATGGGGAACCCGGCATATCTGACAAATACAGCCGAATATAAAATGATTGATTTTTTATTTACTGTTATTCTCACAATTCGGTAATATATGTTTTAAGTAAACATGATTAAAAGTTATATTTTAAAATTGCAAGTGGTGTGCATTTAAGTGAATTTCTTTCAGAGGACACAGTTTAGTGTGCTCACCATTTTACTGATTCACTTTCAGTGCACAGTTGCACCCAATTACAGTATTATGATTTTCACTGATTATTTCACTTATTATGGATTCTAGTTGATCACTCCCTATCTTCAATCCTTTTTGTTCTCCGAATATAAAGGGAACCTAAACTCCAAATTGGATCCAATATATCAGAGCCTCAATGAATTCCTATTCTGGTGTTGTACAGTATGACATCTTGTTTTTCTGGGCATTCAAGGTATTCAACCATTAAGAAAGCTCAGTTTGCAATAGTTTGAACATTGCAATAAACAAGGATCCTGTGAAATATTGCCAATTATATTAATCAAAAGGATTGAAGGAGAATGGAAAGTTCCTATATTTCTTAACAGAGCATAGAACATGACAGAAAATACAAAATATGTGCCGATTAGACAGACATTAAGTTAGTCATTTATCTAATAGGCGTATATGTTCCTATTGATTTTGGCTGATTTTTGCATGCATCAGAATGACCAGACTCCCACATCAAGAGCCACCAGTAACCAGGCACAGGGAATATGCTGGTGAAATGCACAAAAACCTATTCATAGTACAGTAGGTTGTTGCCTCAAGCCAAAAATCCATCACGGATTTGCAATGCTGCAATTATACCTTTTGAAGGCCTAGCTGGAAAGCATACAAAAGACCACAGAATACGCTGTAAAAACAAACAACAACTCTGGTGCCATATAGACCTCCATCTGGACAGTATGGGGTTTCCAGAGTGAAGCTGAACTCAATAAAAAAATAAATAAAAAAGGGGACACTGTAAATGCTGAACACAGCAAACTGGCAAGCAACTGGAATATATTACCCTAATATAAGAACCCACAGTGAAGCTCAGCTAAATAAACAGACACCAGAAAGGCACATTTTTTTCTTTTTAAAGAATAACTTGCAAGAAAATGAAATACAATGAATGTACGATCATTTAAAATTATAGGTAAACTGAAGGGATGGGAAAAGGCACATATTAAAAAATAAAGATTAAATCGCACACCGTTAAATGTTCAAAGTTTTAAAACAAAATCAACCATGCACTGACGGCTCCCTCCTTATTTAAGGCTTAGTTCACCCATAACTACCAATACAATCACTGTCAATCACTCTTTGTTTTGAGTGAACCACTTCAGTTCCGGATGGGCCTTCAATAGGGAGGTTAGGCAAAGTTTAATGAAGCATCATTTTGAGGAGCCAGTGAATTGTAGCCAGGAAATTGCCTCTGTCACCATACTATTGCAAACAATGTACAGAAAGTAAATGGTATTTACATTTGAATGGTATTATGTGAAGCGCCAATGCATAGCAACACTCCCATGGAAAAGCATTAGCTGCCAGTTCCTCTAAAACCATTTATAACAGGACATTTCCACCTAGGAACCAATTGAAGTAATGGCTGCAATAGGTTTAAGTTGTTACATCTGGTGAGGTCTGAAGATGTATAAAACAAAACAAACCAAAAAACAAAAATACATGTCTTGTAAAACGTTTGTTAACTGTCAATTTACAACTTTGTAATTGTTTCCATGTATTTATTCTGCCTTTGCTTTCTCTCACGGTTAAGTACACTTCCACTCTCCTAGTTGGTCTTTGACAAGAAGGGGCATGCTTAGATCTCATTATGTTACAACTGCAGTAAATCAATACACACGAACAATAACCCCCTCTTGTAAATTAGAACAGTGAAAAATGATTTATACATACTTAATTTTTCAGAGCATCAATCCCCAAGGTTTCACCCATTGAACCTTTCAGTGCCATTACTTTGTTCTGGTCTTAAGTGGGACCCCTTCATTAACCCTCCTGGGAGAAGGAGCGACTCAGTGAGTAAAGACACTGACTGGCACGAAGTGTGAAGCAGGGGAGCCTGGTTCAATTCCTGGAGTCAGCTCCTGGCGACCTTGGGCAAGTCACTTTATCTCCCTGTGCCTCAGCACCAAAAAACATAGATTGTAAGCTCCACGGGGCAAGGACCTGTGCCTGCAAAATGTCTCTGTAAAGCGCTACGTTAAACTAGCAGCACTATACAAGAACATGATATTATTATTATTAACCCTTGCAGTACACACCGACAGCAAATAAACAATTATGCAATATGGAGTTTCACCGATTGTTCTGTTTTCTAACCTGTATAGTCAAACAAGTCACCATAAAGTGCACATTGATGTCTCGGGGTCGAGGGACCAACAAAGTGCGACAGCTGCTTTGTGCGTTCCGCATTGTTATTGCAGGCCAGGTTTCATGCTTGTATGGTAGTTAGAGGAACACAACAAAATTGTCCCATATCCAATATGTTGAAACGGATTTCCTGTGCTGGAGAACAGCTAAGCTCCATTCAAATAAAAGTAAACAGGACTACAATCTTCTGCAGCATGGGAAGCTGACTCCACAGCATTTTGTACAAAGGTCAATATATCAAGGACCATTAATGTGATTCAGTAAGTCACTTAAAAATGATACCTCTTCCAAACCTGATGTTCTTACTGACCTTATGAGCAAAGTAACACATACTGTACTTGCCACCAAATTGTTTGGCAAGTAATAATTTATCCCCAACTTCTATTACTCCACATAACCAATTCACAAATACTGTATCTCTCTGTAGGAAATTGGAGACAAGTATCTTGATGCAGAGGGTTTTATACAGTACATCAAGGTAGAATTCATAGCACTAGACGTTCCACTGGCATCTTTGTTTTACTTGAATGCATGCCCTTATCCTCTCCCATCTGCATTATTGTAGCATACTGCTAACAGGCCTCCCTGCCTCACAACTTTGCAATCTATCCAAATTCTGCTGCTAGAATATATTCACTTTCTCCCAAAACAGTCTCATTTCCTCCTTAAATCCCTCTCCTGGCTTCCTATCAAATGTCAGATGACCTACAAAGTTCTTCTCCTTACCTTCAGGGCTCTCCACTCATCTTGCTCCTCCCTACATATCAGTGTTGATCTCTCCTTATGCCCCTGTTCGTCTCCTCTCCACCCTTTCATTGCTACTGCTCTCTTACCCCTTACATGTGGAACCCCCTCACACTCCGTATATGCCAAGCACCTTCTCCCCACCTTTAAGACCAACCTAAAAATTCACCGCTTAAATTAAGCATTTCAATAGCCCAGATTAATGGCTACTGTCCCACACCCATAGTCTTACCAAACATTGTGGCCAAGCACTGCCACCTGCTACACTTATTCCTTCACCTGATGTCTCTGTACATCTCCCAGAAACTAAGGCATATTGAGGCACTACGGTTTTGCAAAAAACGAATGTATTTAGCCAAGAGGAGATCCAACGTTTAGGCTGTCCCGGCAGCCCCTCTCATGCCATTCCTTGACAAAGGCTGCCTAGTCGGACGAAATGTGGAATCTCCGAATGGCTAAATAATTTTGATTTTTGCATAACCATAGTGCCTCAATATACCTTCATTTCTGGATTACTGCAATGGATACGAGAGGGTCTTCCCCTGATGTTGAGAGCACCGGTATAAGTATCAATCTCTCTATTTATTGTATGGTGTGCAACAGATCTGTTATATTTGTATGTCTCCCAACATACCACTTAGATAGGAAATCCCTGCCTCGGAGGGCTTACATTCTATATCATATGATTGCTTGTTGCACTTTATTATCATTGCCTGTACTGTAATGTCTCTTGTAAAGCCAGAGTACATTGTGGGCGCTATAAAAGTAAAGATATACACACATGGTACAGCTCAACCCCGTTATAACGCTGTGCTTGGGGTCCAAAGAATCACATCGCGCTATAAGCGGATCGCGTTAGAAATAATGTACAATTGTATGCATTGTACAATAAAGTATTTAAGATACCAATAATCGTGTTGTAAAGTATTTATAAATACAAAAATTGGGAGCCACGCTTGCATCACGTTATAAACGGATTCGCGTTGTAACGGAGCACGTTATAACAGGGTTGAGCTGTACTCGTCCTATTTGGGCAAGTTACAGTTATGGCAAGATTCACTGCGAGTTCCATTATTAGCAATATTTATTCACATGTGACCCATTTCGTCCTGTCAGACATGTGACCATTATTTGGAACAGAGAAAAAACGAAACACTTGCTCTCTCTCTCACTCACTCAATAGGGAATATAAAAATACTGTTCCCTCGCCCAGCTTCCCTATAGGCACATACAAATGGGGTTTAAACATCACGGATTATGCCAGTTTTTCTTGGTTCTCCAGTTGAAAGTAGTTAGCGAAAAGTGGAGGGTAATAAAAAGTATGATCAGGGAATCAGTGGAGGGTAAAAAAAACTAAATATTAATATTCATAGGACACAAAAATGTCAAATGTTTCACATTTAATGGCAATTTAATGTTTATGGGGAAACTATTGAGAAGTTATTTAAAGTATATTTGTAATCTGTGTTTTTGGTAGCTACAGTATGTGTGAACTGTTGCTTTCATGCTCTTAGTTATTTAAAGTATATTTGTAATCTGTGTTTTTGGTAGCTACAGTATGTGTGAACTGTTGCTTTCATGCTCTTACACCAGGCCTTTGTCTTCTGCCTTAAGACCCATTCCCTCGCTGACTTGAATGGGCTGTAAAAGGTACCTTCCAGCACCGGAGAGTGCATTATGCTAAAAGACAGCTTAGTAAATTTGGGCCGTAGTCCCATTTTCTGGTTGATATTATAAAGGTTTGGATTCCCTGCTCACATGGTTTGCATTTAGGTGTAAAACACGTCTCCCCTTAAAAATGTGCAGCCCTGTATCAGTACTGTTTGCTTACCAATATGTTAATCAAGGGCAGAGGGTTATCTTTGCTCTCATTGAGGGCATAGGTAACCACACTGGCAATGAAAGGGTGTATTGGCTAGTATTGTGTTTTAAATTTTATTGTGGGTAGCGGGGGTGGGTGAAGGTGGTATTTGGACCATGGTGGGCGTTTGCCTTGCAGGAGGGGCTAACCCCTTTAATATCATAGCGGTAGTAACTGCTAAGGTAATAAAAAGGTGGTAACTTCTCCCGCAAGGCCTAAACACCCACCATGGGCCAAATACCACCTTCACCCACCCCCACTACCCACAATAAACCGGGCACCATTATTTAACCCCTTCATTGCCTTAGTGGTTAGCCGCTATGGTAATGAAGCTGTCTGTAAATGTATTTTTATTGCATTGGATCGATGCCGGGGTTTTTTTGAGCTGGTATTAATGTGTATCAGCTCCGGAGACTCCCGGCTTCAATCCGATGCCGGGGGGGAAAAAAAAGTTCTAAGTCCTATTCGCAAATCCCTTCTTGCAACCCTTGGGGTAGCGAGATGAGATCTGTGATCATCGGAACTCTGAAATAGCGAGTTTATACAAATCGGAGCTACTAGAATAACGTGATTTTAGAAACAATGCGAGTTGGAGCTGTTTGTCAGCTCCCGCTCGATGTGTTTGAGCAGGAGCGAGACCGCTCAGGGAGATGCACTTCCCGATTTTGGCAGGTCATCATAGCTTCCTGAATAGCAAACTTGCGAAATTGTTTGGGAACTGCTCAAAAACTTCGATGAGTTTCTTATCGGTTTATAGAATAGGCCCCATAGACTTTTATTACCACAATGTGCTAGCACCAATCAAAACTGTAGTGTCTTGGTCTTTGACATGCTTCAAGTTAAAGAACCTACACAGAACTGTTCATGGACTCATAGGTGGCTGTACCATAAGCAGCCGCTAAGGCCCACCCCACCATTTCTCTCACCATTTCAGCACCAAGGTCCAAAAAAACTACAACATTGGACAATGTCAGGGTGTGTATTTGACATGTGGCCAAACCTCCTCCTTATTCTGTGTCGTGCCCACATAGAGCCTGGTCACTGTGATCTTTATTAATTAGAAAGGACCGGACAGTTTTTTTTTAAATAAATCAGTCCTGTACTGTGAGAAAATACTTTTAGCATTAAAAAAACAAAAAAACTATGAATGACATTTTTTATGCATTATAATGTAACAAGCATTTTTTGTTTCTATAGCAACCATTTACAAAGTCACACCCCCTTCCTCTTCTGAAACAGGCTCAGGCACACACCTTTTTGAGCCCTGCCCTCTATCTAGCAGTGCACCAATTGTATCTAATAACTGCCGGGTCACATGATCTTCCCCACAGAACTTTGCATCTTCAGTCCTCTTCTGCTGCACTGACAAGACATTTAGTGAACCCCCAAGCCGAATCTTCGCCGATTGATCACAGGAGAACGAATCGATCAGCAACTTAGCTAATTACTTATTTTTTGGATTGTATAGTTGCACATAATAAATAAAAGGGTGGGGGGGGGGGAAATAACAAAAAACCCGCAATAGCCTTCACTTGTTTAATTTTCTGTGCATCGCGTTATTTACTAGAAAAAAAGAAAGAAAGAAGAAAAAAAAGAGGGGGGGGGGGGTTGGTGGGGAGAAATATATATATATTTCTTACTCTTGCTTGTGATTCCTGTTGAAGAAATTAACCCACTCAGAGCAGGTTTTCTTGCTTCCCACCCAGAAGATAGAAGAGATCCCAACTATCAAGGTCATCACGTATTTGGTTAGAAATAAGGAGAGGTCAGGTCTGGCCAATTTTCTCACCTGTAACATAAGATGTTATGACGGTTTATTGAAGTTACTATGAAACAGTCGCATCACTTACTTCATCCTGGAGCTAAAGGTACACACACTTTGTGCATTAGAACCATTTATCAAAAGTTTCCGGAATGCTAAATTAGAGGAACATACAGCATCAAATTCATCAAGGAAAACATTCCCCGTGAAACCAAGAGGATTGTCTTCATTGATCAACCTTGTATGGAAATCTTATATCTACCTGAAAAATCTAAGTCACGCAATGTTATTCTGCAGACCACACACTGCCACACCTCCATATTACATACCCTCCTATGTACAAAGCCTTTACAATATTTGCATGAAATGTGAAAGAAGCACAAAAAGCAGCTTCCAAAAAACAGTTTACCCCTTATTGCTCTAATATATATATATATATATATATATATATATATATATATATATATATATATATATATATATATATATATATATAAAAAAAATATATATATATATATATATATATATATTATATACATTCACACCCCCTCCCCACCCCCCAATAGGGACCACATAGTATCTACACACATTAATATTAATGCAACACCCTTTTACATTTCTACACCTACCCACACCATTGGTATACACTCCCACACACACCTTTTGTAAAGCGCTGTATACACTGTCGGTGTGTTATAAATGTATATTTATACACACACACACCATTTAACAACGTAAGTCATAAATCGCATAATACAAAGGGGGGAGGGATAGGCTTCAGTCACAGATACATGCCAAAATGCACTGTTTTTAAGAAAAACCCTTGTTTGTTTTATCCATTGTAACACTGCCGGAAGAAGAGATCAGTGTATCTCGAAAGCTTGCACAAATAAAAGCATTTTGGTAGCCACAGAACGGTATCGTCTATTCGTTTTTGATTATTAAGCTCGACTAACACGGTACAGATACCTCTACATCTACATCTAGTAGCAAATTGTACTTATTTATATGCTTAAACCTTTGAAAAGAACGTAGCTACTATTTCATGTGGTCTGGCACTCCCCAGGCCCAATGATATAGCAGCTACGTCACAAACCAACTGCTCATGTTTGATGGCGAGATCGCGTTCTGAACTCCCGTGGAGCGCAGAGTCATTTAACAAAGAGGCAGGGAAGATGACGGCCTCCTACCCTTCCGTCCCATCATCAATGTTATCCATGTAACTGTGACATGCTAGCTGAAGAACTCATGCGATAAATAATGCACACGTTAAGGAAAGAACACGCAGCTTTATCATTTGTTTCAGCAGCGCTGCGTCAAATCTCGCCATTAGTGAGAACAGCATCAGCTTTGGCACACGGCAACGCGTTAATGGCAGTAATAACGTGCGCTACAACTGTATGTCATTTGTCACGATTTACTTGCAGTTTTGCTGTTGCACACCAAACATTCATTAGGCAACGTACTCCGCATTTACCTGGTGGGGACAGGGGATATGGTACTCCTGGCAATGGTCAGACACCCATGTCATTTCCCATGTAGTTCTAGACGCCTGCTCATAAACGCAGCATCCCAGGAGTATGACCAGTGGAACAAGATATGTGCCGCTAAACACACCAATGCGAATCATGAATTTCTTCAATTTCTCTTGGTTCCTTTCATCATGCTGTATAACTTGACGAACGTTATTTAAAGAAATAATCCCAGCCAGGAGAAGGGAAAGTCCAATGAAGACACAGAGGCACAGAGGCACGAGAAAAAAGTATGTAGAAACATCTTGGTCATACAGTCCGACAAAACAAACACCACTAATGTTGTCTCCTTCGACTTTGTTCATGGCCAGAAGTATCACAGTAAGAATGCCTGGAATGCCCCAAGCCACAGTATGAAACCACATTGACTTCTGCTCTATAGCCTCACAGCTCCACTTCTGACCTGCAGCCAGGTACCATGTTATGGTGAGCATCACCCACCATATAGTTCCCGCCATGGTGCAGAAGTAGAGAAGCATAAAGATGACGGTGCAGGCTTTGTTCTGGGAGCCGAGAACTACCGTGTCTCCGGCTGCAACGTTTTCATTCGCTTCACTACAAGAGACAGTGTTGCCCATTATAAACCCAATAAAGTACATGAGGGATACGATGCTGTAACAGACAGAATAGAAAATGATTGGTCTTTCTGGGTATCTGAACCTTTTGACATCAATGAGGAAAGTGAGAAATGTGAAGAGTGTAGCACACAGGCAGATTATGGAAATGATCCCAATGAAATTTTTAGCAAAGTCCAGATCTTCTTTTGTGAAGTACATGTTGGGACATGGTGGGGCACATTGATCTACCCCCAAAAACTTGTAAGCTGTACCATGGGAGGTTTTCAAGTGGCTTGGGCACCAAAATCCATAGTTTCTGTTAAATTTCTCTGGTGGGTGGTGTGTCCCTCCGGGGTCTAGAATTTCCCCTGATGCAATGGCTCGAGTTCTTTCACAGTCTTCCAGCCTACAGGAGACAATGAATAAATGAATGAATGGACACCTAAAATTATTTGCTTGTAAATAAGCTTGCAGTACAAAAGAGTTGATATAACGACCATGTAGATTGTCAAAAAGGTATTATTGTCACTTCATTCATGATTGTCTTGTTACTGTGCTTTTCCTACGTAAAGGAAGTCAAACGTTGTTTGAGATATACACAATAAATATTCTGCAAGTGGATTGGTTTCCTGTAACCATTCACTTGCACCTGTGGGAAAATCAGCTAGCTTGTTTGTAACACGATAGCTTTAAGGTGTGTAGACAACATGCAGAACCCTAAAATGTGTTTGACATCAACTCACACAATCCTGCCCCCATAGATATTTGCAGTTTAAAGGCACCATGCAAGAACTACTCCAGAACAAAAATCAGGGTCGCTTCATTACTACCTTAGATGAGGACAACATATTTTAGAATTGTCCATAAAAACAGGCTTTGCACTAAATTATACAAAAAATAGTAAGGAACAAAACTCTAAAAATGAATTGCTGGAAGCAGTATGTGGCTTATTCAATGAAATGGTAATATTGCTTTCTCTTACTGGCAGATGCAGGAAAATGTGGATTGCGGTAGAAAATATCATACCTGTCACAGTCCAGTTCTTGAGGCCAAGTGATCCCAAATGTGTCAATTAGCTGTTTGCAATCAGAGTAAACGCGCTCACAGAGGCTCCGGCAGGGCAGCGTTACATGTATGGGCTCCGTGCAGGCAGGAACAAAGGCCCTGCACAGAAACGTGTGCACATCTGGGGAACAGTGGAGATTCAGAAGAGGAAGGAACGGCTGGGGAGAGAGGGACATTTGTACAACATTAGCAGCAACAAAACAGTGATTACAATACATCAGGGGTGCGCAGCTCCAGTCCTCAAGCAAAGACCCCCCACCCCCAACAGGTCAGGTTTTCAGGATTACCTAGGTTCAGTACAAGTGGCTCAGAGGCTGTCTGTGCTGAAGCAGAGAGACTGATTGAGCCACCTGTGCGGGGATATCTGAATACCTGGCCAGCTGGGAGTGGGACTTGAAGACAGGAGTGGAGCACCCCTGTAAGACATGATGCACCGTGAATATTTTAACTTGCAGATTTCAAATGTGATTGATTTCCCAATGTATTTGGGGAAGCAAGCTTTAATATCTCTTATTATACAGAACCAGAGTAGAATTGGCATGCTTCCAGAGAGCACTACAATGCATTGCAAATCATTCAAGAAAGGGAGCTTCTAGCGAAAAGACGAAAGGTTGTGCTCTGGCAAATCCTTCAGATAACGGGAATCAAGATAAGAAGGCACTACGGAGCACACTGTCAGCAGTATATAATACGAGCAATCTACAATATTGTGCACCACAGAAGTGAAAACATGGCCAAGCCGACATAAGTGAGCGGCCATCTGGCTAGTATGGACCTGTTTAGCATTGCGCTTAATTAAGCCTCATATGCTTATCGATCATCTCAGAACCCGGGATTACTGCGTGCTCACATTTCTGGCACCTGTACAAAACTATTAGCACGTCAGTACAGCAATTTTTTATGTTTTTAACTAGTCAGAACAAAAACTCATTTAGCGAAGGTTATTAATGCAGTAGTACGCTCCACGTAGCGCTGCAGTTTTTGCCACCATTTCACCGGCAGCAGTTTCCTGTAAAGACCTTACATTGTGTGACTCGTGAGACCATTGAAGAGATTAAGAATGGTTTCTTCTGAACCTCACCAGCAACATGTGCTGTACAAGGGCATGAGAAATTAACACAATTAACTGTAACAGGCCAAGTTAAAAGTTGGTTCGCAAATATTTATAACTGGGAATATTTATACAGGTCTGCTCACATTTAACCTCTATTCTACCATGTGTCAGTAAGTATCCCATGTTACTGTCTGATCGGCATAGTGTGAAATAACAGGAGATTCAAATGACGGCGCCAAAAGAGGTTGTAAAACCAAATGGTGGAAGAAGAGTTCCCACAGCCCAGGAATCAAGGCACCCAATGCCTCCTTTCTCCCGCACCACCCATATTCGTGTTTTGACTTGGAAAGAAGAGGACAGCTGTGGAGGAGAAAGTTAGTACACATTATAAAGCAGCCTTTATTTAAGCTGGCGAGCGTTCCAGGAGTAGAGAACATACAGGGCCTTTCATGGGCCACAACTCGATGCTGTTTCTAGGATTCTAAAACGGAGACAGATGGAGCTTCAGAAACATTAATGTTGTAGAATATGTGATGTAATATACAATAATGCTTACTAGATTTTAAAGTTAAACTCTAGGTTTTAAAAACTCTTAGACCAAGTCCTCAGTGGCCTTTGCGGCACGCTATGGCATGCGCGCCGCACACAAGACACAGCCCTCTATGGGGCAGGCCCCAGTCGGCGTGTGTGTGTGTGTGCGCAAGCCGCGAAGCGGGACCGCCTTGGCCAAAAGCCAAGATTTTTGTCTTTTGGTGCGGCGGCCAAGCATTGGCCACGTCACGATGGCGGTTCAACCAATGAGGGCGAACCAGCCACGTGACGTCATGGCCCGCCCCCGCCACCTCGTCAGATCTCCTGCTCTCCACTCCAAGCGTAGCCAACAGGTCGTGGCTGAAACGGGTGCACGAGCCGCCAGAGGCTCCTGCGTGCATGCAGCCGTGACCACTGGAGCCGTAGCCTTAAAGTTTCTCTTTTTGTTTTAAGCCACTTATGAATGCCACTGGCATCTTTAGAAAGATTAAATATATTGTTTTCCTATTTTTTATGTTATGTAAAAAAAAAAAAAAAAAAAAAAAAATCATGTGTGTGTTTCTATTTTCTTTGGGCAAGTTTGATTATGACCCTATCAGGTAATTACGGTCCTTCCCCAGAATCTGTACGCCATTTGATTCCATTAATCGCCACGCAAAACAACAAGCCTGGATCAACTATTTAACTGTACATTTTAGAATTTACACATTCTTATTACAAGAGATTAGGAACAGATTGTAAAACACCCCTGGCACGTACGCACCCACTTAGCACGCGACCTGCATACGGGACAAGGGTTAATACTCACGCCCGCAAGCGCTCACACTTTTCCCCTCCGCAAAGGTCCGTTAGATGCACAATATCTCCTCTACAGGATCCACGATCAATACACAGATTGCAATCTGCCCCACCCTTCACCTCCGCAAAGGTCCCTCAAATGAGTTGTATCTCTCCTCAATCCGTCCAAAAATATACCACCGCCACGAACAGCAAACAAGTGAGCACATGACTTAGATATGCAACCAGGGTTAATACACACGGCTACTCAAGCCACCCCACTTTTCTCCTCCGCAAGGAACCAGTGAATTCATATTAACCCCTACTCAATTGCAAATCATAACTATCCACTGCCACCACCTGGGGTATGCAAATAAGATTTCAAATTAATATTTGCCAGGGCCTCAGGTCCCTGTTTTTTTTTATAGAAAAAAAAACTATGCACTTTAACACCAAAATCAGTTGTAGCAACATGTGTCCGAATGCGTAAATTACTCTCTCCAGAGTGTGCACCAGTTCATTCAGAGCCCAAAGCATTACTTATTAAATGTTGTAATATATAAATACAGTGCTTAGATTACAGAAAAGGTATTACAAAAAACACGCAGTTACAATAAAAGGCAGAACAGCTTCTTAAAATAAAAGGGGAAAACATAAAAGAAAACCTATACTTTACCAAATGCCATAGTTTTTCCCCCAGAGAGGTCACTGGTAAGAAACAATGAAATATCCCGTATCTGGTCTCAAATTATACCTCTGTGGACATCTGATTTTTAAAATCTTTTGCCCTGATTTAAATACATTCTTTCCTCGTGGCACCGGCATACGCGCAGCCCTTCTAGGAGGCTTTGCACTGCTCTACCCAGACCATGTCTATAGAATTTGTGTAGAACAGTTCACATCTTGAGTGCGCTATCCAGAATGTAGCTCATTAACCCCTCAAGTACCAAAGAGATTAACTACATAATATCTCATGATATTATCATGACAACTCCCAAAGCACCGTACTTGTCTGATTTGTTGCGAGATTAAATAGACATTTACAGATGCAGCACTATGGTCGTCGCGCAGCTGAGAGACAGTCTGCGGCACAGTGCATAGCAGGCTGCAATGGCCCATCGGATTAACACAGAGGGGTTCCCTGCGTCTGAATGGGACTCGCGCTGTGTGAATCCTTCCAGACTGCACCTGTCTGCAAGAGACGCACAGTAAGAGCGAGACTGAATCAGCCAATGAGGGCGAGCCAGCTCCGTGATGTCACTGGCCCGTCCCTGGACAGCGCGCGAACTTAGGCCAGGGAAAGCATCCGCTTTCCCTCAGCCTCTGCGTACCTCCGCACGGCTAAAGTCACTATGGACTTAGCCTAAGAGGGCCTGTAACTCGGGAAGCAGGGGGTCCCCGATGCTGAAATGAATGCGCTTTAGCTCGGAGACCCCCAGCTACAATACTGTGTTATCAAAATAAAATAAAAGCAGCTTCATTACCTTAGCACCTAGCCTAGTGTTTTTGTAGCAGTATTTATAAACATTGCAACATGAGGTCTAGGGCCAGTTGTTTAGACCTGCCTTCGTTCTTCCTCTACCCAGGACTTCCTGTACTAGTTTGTCATGCAGGGAGTGTGTACAAGAATTGACCATTACAGATGTAGTGTGCGATTTTGTTCCCTCAGATAACAGACAACAGATTCAATATAATGCAAAATATCTGAGTTTCCGATTCAATGGCAGTGTTTGAGCAGAATATCATAACATATTTCACCAGAGAGAACAATGAAGCTTTCTTCTCTTCCTCCCCGCCACATCTGTACCAAGGAGTTTCCATTGTAAATAAAAACAATGCAACATTTTCTAACTATCAAAAAGGATTGCAAGAAAAATATAAAATCTATGCCAAAACAAATTTATGATCACGTGTCTGTGTGCGTGTGTACAGGGCCGCTGACAGCTTTCATGGGTCCCAGGACTAAAGTTTCCACCGGGCCCCTCTGTGTCAGCAGCCATGCGAGCCTCCCCTCATTCTCTTGCACTTCCCTCCATGCGCTCTCATCCCCTCCATTTCGTAGCCCCCATCCTCCATATATTTCTCCCCCCTCATACACCCCTTCCCTTAAGGGGTGTGGGAGGTATGGAAGTTATGGGGTAGGGAAGTTATGGGGAAAGAGATATTGGCTGAGGGGAGTTTACCCTGGTGTGGATTGATGGAGGAGGAAGCTCAAGGAAGGGGCTGTGAAGGGACCTGTCAAGTCCAAGGAGGGGCCTCAAGACAGCCTAGATGGGTCCTGCGAAAGGTCTTTCAGACAGCCAGCAGAGAGGCCCTTTGAAGGGACTTGCAGATGGCCTGCAGAGGGTCCCTTTGAAGGGTATTTCAGACTGCCTGCAACAGCCCATGAAGGGGCTATGAGACAACCCACAGAGCGGCTCTGTGATTGTCCGTGCATGGTCCTCAAGTGTAGTAGGGCATACCTCATATCTATACACAAAACGAGATAATTTATCAACAAATTAACTAAGCTTATCTCAGCTCATCATGTCAAAATACAGCACTTAACAGTACTAACAACTAAAAATCAACAGTGGTTGCCTCAGAACATAATACAAACATAATGGGTCGCACACACACACAGTCACTATATATTTCTTTGCGTTTTATCACTGAAAGTGTGTGTGTGTGTGTGTGTGTGTGTGTATATATATATATATATATATATATATATATATATATATTTCAATATTAGTCAATGAAAAAATAGTTTGCACTCACAGCTTCTCAGTAAAGGCAGATGCTCGTCCCTTATAGAAATGC